>NC_068991.1:78634051-78634626 GCF_001194135.2 Octopus bimaculoides
GTGTGTCTTTGTGCTTGTCTGCACTCTGCCCGACACCCCACATGGCAGCTCGGTAAGAGAAACCCGTAGACGTATCAAACTTATAGGAACTGGGGACGGTTTGTTCGACTAATTCCTTAAAAGCGGTTTCTAAACATGGCTGCACTCCAGTGATTGAAAGAAGTAAAAGAATAAAAGCATAAGAGAACACACACACACGCACACGTACACACACACACACACACACACACACACACACACACACGCACGCACATAAACAAACCGACCACATTCTCAGAAAACATTCATACAGCCATCGTTCATTGTCGACATCGTTTATATCTTGCTACAGTGCAAGACTGTTTATAGTAATACTTCCTCTTTAAAGATGCAAAAATTAGACATGCACCTTAGGCTAAAGCTTGTTTTATTCCATATTCTGAAGAAATACTAATAGCTGCTTCTAACAAGCTACGCTCTGTCAGCCAGGGCACCTAATATCAGCGAATCGATATTGCCTGCGCTAATGCTGTCATTTTTATTTATAGCTTAATACTGTAACATTTTAAAAGTCATATATTCAAACATGGCTGATC
>NC_068991.1:78635542-78636492 GCF_001194135.2 Octopus bimaculoides
TAGAGTATTCATGAAATGTACGAAGGGGTACCCAAAAGTAACTGGAAACGTTCTCTGTAGGCTCTTTGTAGTTCGGGCTTCCGCCGTTAGAAACCACTTGATGCGACCCTCAAGCAACAGTCTGCCGACCATCACCCCTGAGTGTAGTCCTACTACCAAGTGGTACGTCTTTGCTTTGCAGTGCTCCTCCCCAGTTCGTCGATTTTTACAATGGCTGAAACGAAGGGGAACAGCGTGTTTCCGTCAAATTCTGTTTCCTGCTGGGGAAAACGGTGGCAAAATAGTTGTCATCCCTCAAACAGCTTACAAGGACGCAGCCATGAGCAAAACACAAGTTTACGAGTTGTTTTCACGTTTTAGGAATGGTCACGCGTTGCTTGAAGATCAACCTTCTTCAGGGCGACCATCGATCACCCAAACGAATGAGAACACCATGAAAATTCATGAACTGATCTTGGAGGATCATCACCAAACAATTGATGAACTTGTTGATATGATTGGTGTGTCTTGGAGCTCCTGCTATTTATATATATATATGAATACATACATATGTGGGTACAGGACGCCACCAACGGTGCAAATAACATGCACGCGAATGATCGGTACAAGACGTGGATAGTAATTACAGAACAAAAACAAGCGAAATACGTAAACAAAATGGAAAACAGGACGAGTTAACACAGAGAAAAGGACCCTTCATTAGTTGTCGGCTGTCTATCTACTCCTCATTTCAAGCATTGAAGCGATTGTATGAGTCTTCAAAGACAGTAGCTCCTGTCAATTCTAAAATAAAATTTAGGATTTATGGAGGGTCAAAGTTGGGAACAAAACAAAATGAGATTTACTCATATGTATATATATACATAATTACTCACACACACACAATTAAATATTATGTGCATATATATTCACACACACACACACACACACACACACACACACACACACAC
>NC_068991.1:78638793-78642484 GCF_001194135.2 Octopus bimaculoides
TATATATATATATATATTTGTACATATATACTTGAATATATATACATGACTTTACAAACATACATACATGCACACATACATACATACATACATACATACATACATGCACACATACATACATACATACATACATACATACATGCATGCATACATACATGAACATTAAAAAGCCTGAGTGTAAGTTAAATAAGAGTGTAAACGTGTTTATATATTTATTTAACCTACAGTGAGACTCTGAAACGGTTAAACTTATTTATGTGCAAGCATAGAAGTGTCTGTCCGTCTGTCTGTCTGTCCGTCTGTCTGTCTGTCCGTCTGTCTGTCTGTCCGTCTGTCTGTCTGTCCGTCTGTCTGTATATATGTATGTATTCATGTATGTGTGTAAGAGTATGTATGCATACACGCTTCCACATATTTAAGTCTTATTTAAATAAATCTGCGTTTAACCCAAGGCCAACCCTGATCCCGTAGCCTTATGATGAAATGCATTTCAACCACAAAATTACAGTATCGTATCTGTCCTCCCACTAATTTTAACACACACACACACACACACACACACACACACACACACACACATACATTTACACATGCAACAGATATTTCTATTTTATATAAGATTCGAAACAATTTTAGAACAGCATGACATAAGCAGAAGATACTCCATCTTAAGATTAATAACCTTTCGCCACTTGAAACTGATCCCAATATTTCTGGCACTGATATTAAAGCTTTGAAGAAATCTAAAATAACTTTGTTTTCCCTCATTAATCCTATAATCTACGCGAAAGTGTATACACTTCTACTCAATGAAAAATTTACTAACAATTACAGTACAATATAAATAACGAGCGAATAAAACATGAATTAGAAAATGAAAGTAGAAAATAGTTATTATGTCTTTCTAAGCGTGAGGGGGTACTTCACACTTAAGGACAATAAATAAAACTTTATCTCCCATCGAGAAAATAGGCTAATTAATGCAACTAAATCAGTAAGAAAATCTTGAATGAATGGAATTCAAGTAATGAAAGAACAGCAGTTCAGTGATCAGCTGTTTTTCAAATATTAATTCTGCCTTGAGGTTGAACCAGTTTGACATTATTGAGTTATGCGTTCCTCCGAACTCATCACCACCTTTAATTAGTACTTTGTTAGAAGATATTAAGAACATACGTGACATTGATTTTAAAATTATTAGCAATGCCCTATGTTTGTTTCGTCAGCAAAAGGGTTGAAACGTTATATGGGTCATATATTCAAAAATAGCAACCATCATACATACATATACACATACATGGTGATTGCTATTCCTTTGCGCAAGTTCGACGTCCGTGTGGTTCGTTTGATTTAACAGGTATAATCGAGCTTGCTGGTTTATACAGGTAAAACATAAAGTACTTATGGTATGCAAATTAGTAGCTACATATCTCTGTAGCTAGTGGATGTGTTGACTATATAAATAGACTGGTTGCTAAATTGTCTGGGATTGGTCAAATGATGTAAATACCACTGATGAGAACCGAATAAGGTTCGAAAAACCGATTAAGGCTGTTCATAATTTGTTTCAATCAATGGAGAAATAGTTTATATTTCTACCATGTTGGTTTGTATATATATGATAATGGCTTCAAAGTGAATGATACAATCCTAACAAACAAACCAACAAAACAAAACCCAGAAAAAAGCAAAAAAAAACAAAAAAAAACAGGTTGGTTACAGTAGGTATTGCGTTGACCTTGATCCTAGGTTTAAGTCAAGGTTGAATGGTTTTAAAATAATAAGCAACGAATTCAATAATTTTAATAGACGTACATACCTACCTACATACACACACGCACACGCACACACACACACACACACACACACACACACACACACACACACACACACACACACACACATTTATATGTATTATCGCTGTTTGTATTTTGTTATGAAAATTAAATGAATTCATGATACGTCTAGTATGGAACCATTTTCAAGTGCACTGAACTTCATTCCTTATTAATCGAAAATGAAGATTTTGGTGAAGTTCAGCCGGGAATACGAAACTTGTAAATTGAGCGATGTTTTCAACGATAATTATTTGAGAAATCAGGTGTTGAGCCTTCAACCAGTTTTCTCTTCTTCGTCGTCGACGTCTTCACCGTTGACATCGCATTAATAGTAACTGTAGTTGATGATGGTGAGGCAGTTGTTATTGTTCTTTTTCATGATGATGATGATGATGATGAAGGTGAGGAGGAGGATCTTCTTCTTCTCCTTCTTCGTCCATTCTTTCTCTTTCCTTCAGCATTTCTTTCTTTCTTTCTTTCTTTCTCTCTTATTCATCATCATCTTTATGCTTCTTCCCCACCATCTCTCTCTTCCCCTTCATCCATCTCCTCCTACTACGGCTACTTCATTCATCCTCTTTCGGTTATCCATTTAAGTGTTCCCTTCTGTAATTTCTTCCCTTCCTTCTGTCTTTGTATTATCTTCTCATCAATTGCTTCTAGCGTTTTTTTGTACTTTCTAACATATCCGCTCAGCAGGGAACACACAGAAGATATATGTCAAAGATTAAACTAACAGTAACCTAAAACGAGGAATTTTTCTAACTTTTGTATTTGAGTAGGAAATCTTATATTTATTTATGACGAAAATGAAAAGTTACCGTGTTCATGCATTTTCTATGAATAATGAACGACGTTCGGTTAAGTGTGAAATCGGGTATCACAACATTTCTGGCAGGAGATAACTGATGAAATACGGAATGGTAGAAGAAACAGGTATGAGTCAGATCAAAGAACTGAAGAAAGTATTTCATGCTGAACTGTGTTTGTCGGAATTTTGCTGGAAGTTCGATTAACGCGATTCGGAAATTGCTCGGCCCAGACCATGAAGTGTGTATAGGGAATGAGATGTAGTTAAAAGCAACGAGGCCAGTCTTAGAAATAAAAAGAAGCAACTAAAGTTTTAGGCAGAGGTGATGAATGCCAACGTCGCTTCTACTACGGTTTGGTTATCGGGCCGTGTCCCATGGAGTATCAGGCAGGACCGGAACGTCTATTTGTTTCATTTTTTGACGATGGAATGGGTTTGTAGGTCAGTGGGGAATTCGTGATTCTCTGACTGATGATGCGCAGATATACGTTGAATCTGAGACAACCGTAATCCAACCGTGGATGATGTCGGCAGTGAATGTACTTCATCGGCTAACTACTAGGAACATACCCAACACTTAAATGTTTACTTATATATGTGAATTGGACTGAACCAGTTTCAGCTCACGATCTGCGGCCGTGCTGGGGCACCGCCATTTGCCGCTGTTACATAATTTTTACTTCACTAATTATTTTTAGAACTTGACATTTGGTGCATGAGTGAGTTTGACGCTGCTGCTCTCATTTGCATTTCCTGCTGTGAAGTTGGTTCGTCTGAGACTTTTGGTAATAAGAGATCTAGCTTTGTTTTGAAAATATTTACATCCATCCCATGTAGGTCTCCCAGGTCCTTCAGCAGGATATTGAAGAGTTGTGGGCCTTTAAAGCCCAAGCTATTGCAATATCTCTTCCTATATTTTCATGGCCAAGTTGGAGTCTTTGGTACTATGCAGTGGTGTCTCATTCTAGCCCTTTTCTCTCTCTCTCTCTCTCACTCTCTCTCTCTCTCTCTCTCTCTCTCTCTCTCTCTCTCTCTCTCTCTC
>NC_068991.1:78642909-78643793 GCF_001194135.2 Octopus bimaculoides
CTATATTACGGTGTTGGATAAGAACTAAGGGTGTTGATAAGGAGTATATCTCTGCTCACAACTCAAAAGCACAGACCCCCCCCCACCCCCAGTAGAGGAAAAGATCCACAAACCTTCATGCTACATAACCCCCATTTAACAGAATAGAACAATCGACCTCCCAGCGTTCAAGGTGGACAAAATAAGCGATGTAAATGTCTATCCGCTGGACATGCTTTATAATCTATTCTTCTCTGACGTCCCATGGGAATTCTACACCAATTTAGCAGTTAATGTAGCTTCTAAATTGTCTGAGATTCTCAAGGGACATGAATTTCGTCAAACTCAAACTTTCTAAATTAGGTCTCATGCCAATTAGTTATTAATAAAGACATTATTAATAGAATTAATTGTTATTGATTGTCATCTGTCATAAATACATAAATATTCAAATTAACAAAATAAACAGCCAGGAGCAATTTCAGGTACGAGAGAGAAATCGATGTGATGTGATGTGATGTGTGTGTGTGTGTGTGTGTGTGTGTGTGTGTATGCGTGTGCATATATATGTATGTATGTGTGTATGTATATATGTATGTGTGTGTTTATATAAATGTATGTGTGTGTATGTGGAGGCTCAATGGCCAAGTGGTTAGGGCAGCGGACTCGCGGTCATAGGATCGCGGTTTCGATTCCCAGACCGGGCGTTGTGAGTGTTTATTGAGCGAAAACACCTAAAGCTCCACGAGGCTCCGGCAGGGGATGGTGGCGAACCCTGCTCTACTCTTTCACCACAACTTTCTCTCACTCTTACTTCCTGTTTCTGTTGTGCCTGTAATTCAAGGGGCCAGCCTTGTCACACTGTGTCACGCTGGATATCCCCGAGAACTACGTTAAGGGTACAC
>NC_068991.1:78645612-78647725 GCF_001194135.2 Octopus bimaculoides
AAATCATTAGCATGCTGCCGGGCAATGTGGTTAGCAGTATTTCGTCCGCTTCTATGTTCTGAGTTCAAACTCCGCCAAGGTCGACTTTGCCTTTCATCCATTCGGGGTCGATAAATTAAGTACTAGTGAAGCACTGGGGTCGATGTAATCGACTGTCCCCTTCCGCAGAATTTCAGGCTTTGTGCCTATAGTAGAAAAGATTATTATTATTATTATTATTATTATTATTATTATTGAGTAAGAGAGTAGTGTATGCCATCAAAGTGACAGTGGGGTACAAATATACGAAGCCTAATGTACCCATACGAAACCCAATATACCCAATGATTACCGATATGATAAGGATATACCAGGCACATGCATCACAACCATATGTGTGCGACAAGGTGATCTCATATCAAAATAAACAGTGCATGACCTTGTAGGTGGGGGCCCAGTTAGAATTTTCTTCAGGTTGAGTAGCCCATCCCACTTAAAAGGGTTATTTAAGGGGCACCCATGTTTCCAGAGGTGAATTATTCAAACCCCAAAGAATTCATCTCAACACAAGGCTACGATGCTCCCCCACTACTTCTGCTCATGATCAGAGATGCACATATCGTCAGCCACCAAGGGACATGATCAACTGGTTAAGGTCAAACAACTGACAAGCAAATCTGTGGTATTGAGCAGAATATTTGCTGTAGCCCATCTTTTATACCAAGACAAAACAACGTACATGATAACACTTCCAATCAATTAAGATCTGAAGCCATGAGAGCCACTGCCTGGTACTGCATCAGGGCATTTATTACTATTATTATTATTATTGTCTTTGCACAGCTTCTAACGCTGGAGATGTACTACAATGTCAGCTGTTCACTCCCAGTGAACTAAGGTAACACATCTTATTTTTCAAGCACCTTCCGGAGTTCTATCGCTATTCCTAAACTCGTAAAAGACTAACCTTAATCTAACTTGGTTTCATTACGCTAAAAATTACAATTACGACTTCTGTTTCGTTCCATCCTTATCCATATCGAAAACGTATCACATATCGTTCTAAGAATAATAACATTATAGATAGTAATTGTACCCGAGAAAATAACCATAGAATATGGAAGGGTTAACCTAGCAGTAGAGTGGTGGGTGAGCAGGGACTTTGTATCTATTCTACACTTTAAACTCAAATATCGACATTACTGATACATTCAATCATATCATCCACAGATCGATGCGAGAAGTACTTGGAATTTGATAATCAATAACCATGCTTTTCCCTCAAAAGTGTGACCATTATTGGAACTGGTGTGCAAGAGAGACATACAGATGGTAGGGACCCAGAAAAACAAAACAAAAAAAGCCTTGCCGTAATGCGTTGCCGCATAACATTCTGCGTTCAAATACAACGAAAATATATTCATTTAGGAATTTTATCTTTCGATGATCGATAGTCAAGTATTGATATTGACGAAATCAACTATTCTCATTGAAAATGTGCTGCCTTGCTTCAACTAACTTAGACAGCATTATTATTGGTGAAGTCCCTTCGAAGATTCGGTTTCCATTCCCAATTGTCCCCACTTCTCTTAACTGACGTCGTTATGCTTTCTTGCGTTAGATGTAAACATCTAATACATACGTTTTGCTTATTTCATATGCACGAAGTCATGTATACGTAATGAATCAATATACATTACCGTTGGAGGGGGCATAACAACTATGCATTGTCTTTAGGTTGGGTGATGTACAATTCTCATTGATTTTTTTAGTTCATTTGTGCAATCGATTGTTTATACACTACAGATTTGAGAAGTCGAACATTCACACATACGGACAAACGAATGTACATATATGCATGCATGGATGTTATATGTGTGTGTATGTATGGCGACATATATATGCATATATAGATATATGAAATATATGTAAATAAACATGTATACATATAAATTATATGTACACACATACACATGAACATATGTATATGCTTAGATACCTACACATACATAATTACACATTCATCTATTACTAATTCTATAATTCTATATAGAGAAATATCTATCCTAACACTACACATTCATATGCACAAGCATGTATATATGTATAAATAAATAAATAAATATATATATAT
>NC_068991.1:78650825-78654645 GCF_001194135.2 Octopus bimaculoides
TATATATATATATATATATATATATTAGTACATGCACAGACACAGCCGGTGCTTGTTTTTTTTTATAGATATGCTTATTTTTAATTACAACCATTAATATTCCAAATATGATTGAAAATAATTGAAAATCAAACATTATTTTGGCAAAAATAAGGTTAGCACTGAAGTAATGTTTGGAATCGTTCCAAAATAAACGTTAAACTAATGCCGAAATACATGCGCTGTGATGGAAAAGGTTAAACAAGAAAACAAGCAAAACAAAACAAAACAACGAAACAAAAATACAAGTAAGGAAGCGAATACAAGCAAAACAAAACAAAAATATAAATAAGGAAGCGAAATCTATCAATACAAATTTAGAGGAAAATATAAAATATAACAAATCGAAAGTAACTCTTCGTTACGTTAGTTCGATATTCCAATAAGTGAAGTGATGGATTCTCTCAAGCACACACATATATACACACAGACGCAATCACACAATCGTGTGCACACATACACACATCTTTCCTCTTTTACTTGTTTCAGTCATTAGACTGTGGCCATGCTGGAGTAGCCTTGAGGAATTTCAGTCGAACAAATCGACCCCAGTACTTATTTTTCTTTTAAAGCCTGCTTTAAGATTGGTACTTATTCTGTCAAATTCTTTTACCGAACCGCTAAGTTATAGGAACGTAAACACACCTGCACCGAGTGTCAAACGGCGGTGAGACAAAAGCACAAATAGACACACACACACACACACACACGATGGGTTTCTTGCAGATTCCGTCTGGACAGCCCGAGGTTAAAAGTAGAAGACACCTAAGGGGCCACGCAGTGAGAGTGAATCCGAAAGCATGTTATTAGGAACCAAACTTCGTATCATATATCCACGTCTGCAACTATATACACGAGTATGTATATAAGGATATATATATACATATATATATATATATATATATATATATATATATATAGAGAGAGAGAGAGAGAGAGAGAGAGAGAGAAAGACAGAGAGACAGACAGAGAGAATGAAGTAAAGAGGGGAGAGAGAAGGAAAGTGAGCGAGACAACTGATACAACAAACACCATTTTGTCACTATGTCTGTTAATCAATCAATCTATCTATCTATCTACCTATCTTTCTTTTTTTCTTTCTTTCTTTCACCAATTCTGCTATCAGGTAAGTAGATTAGATAAGTTTACGGCGCACTGTTTTAAAAGATACGTTCAGTCCAGCTGTTGAATCAAAGACTTTTTATAAGAACGAATATATCCGGAAGAAATATTCTTAAGCTGTTTTCTGCGTGGTATATCAAAACAGGAGAAACGGTACATGTTATTGCAAGCTAACGAAACTCCCTTTGAACATACAATACCGGTGAAAGCTTATAAGTATAGACGTAATATGTGAGAGATCCCCTGTTCTGAGTTCAAATTTCGCCGAGGTCGACTTTGTCTTTTATCTTCGTACTGGGGTCGGTCTAATCGACTGGCCCCCTCGCCAAAAATTTCGGGCCTTGTACCTAGAGTAGAAAAGAATGCGAGAGCCCTTTAAACATTAGGTATTATATAGATTCCCACGGAGTACCTGCATCTTTAAAAGCAAAGTGTAAAACTAGCCAAGATGCTTGCTGTTTTTATGGGGTCTCTTTTGCTGAACCGCTACGTTACAGGGACGTAAACTAACCAACACCAGTTGTTATTATACAACTAAAATTTATTTTAAGGACTTTAAAAAATGAAATTACATTCCAAGAGTATATGAATAGAAAATTAAAGAGAGGGCAATAAATGCCAAGAAATATTTTGGTATGCTGTTGGTTTTCGCCATTCTTAGAGAGGACAAAGGAGAGAGCCACTATTTGGATGCTCTATCGGCTAGAAATAGGAGCCAGGTTTTAAATTCCCACATTTCCATTATTAAGAAAGGAAACTGCATATTAGATAGTGTTGACTTACATATTAATTGTGTGATCACCGCTGGAAAACTTTTGAGACCCAGTTCTGCTGGTTGGGGCCTGAATCGGCATCATCTTCGTCATCGTCGCCATCCATGTCGTCGACCTCCTCCTCCTCCTGCTCCTCATCATCATCATCATCGACAACAACAACCACAGCAGCAACAACAACTGCCCTCAATGGATTCATTGTTAAAATATTAAAATATGAAAAGCATACTTTTCGTTCGTGATTGATTTGAATTCCTGCGACAGAAGTGAGTAATCGGACCGAGAAGCTTGTTTCAGTACTCCACTGTTTTCCCCCACACCGCCAACACGAGGAAGGTCGAAAACCCTCCAAACAAACCGTGAGGCATATTAAGGCTAAGATGTTACTGGATGGAATCGAACCATGTAATTACAAAATAAACTTGTTAATCTCATGGTCACGCCTGCGCTCACAATACGTCGGTTGTCCGATCTCTAAGGAACAACTAGTGGAAAAAGATTCTTAAAAATTATAATGGAGAGATAAGAGTTACGATGCTTGGCTGTTGATTCGCACTTTCTTACTGCTATAAAATTATATTAGAGTCTTGTGTTTCATTTTCTCATTGTTAAAAGGCAAAGGTGTTATTTTTGTGTTCTTATAACGGAAATCAAAACTGAAATTAATATTATTGAACGTAAAGAATATATCTGTTGATACATTTCATGTTTCCTTATGTTCTTTAAAAAAAAATCTAATTACATTTTTTTTTCTTTTCCATCTCATGTTTTGTAGTGAATCAGAAAAGGCAAGGAACCTCAGATGAAATTGAAACAATGATGTGTAGTGGAAGAGCGGTCGGTGAAACTCCTATCCGTACTCAGAAAAGATCGAAACACTTCTACGATTACAGTGGTGGCATACGACAATCTAACAGTGAAAAGAGTCAAGCTGCAAAACTACGGGTCATCAGGATGCTATTTGTAATAGTATTAGAATTCTTTGTCTGCTGGTGTCCTCTTTACTTCATTCAAACTTGGTTGTCGTTTGATAGTAAAGGGGCAAATGAAAATATATCGCCAACCCTACTGGGGTTCGTCTATCTTCTCGCCTACACATCATCTTGCACTAATCCCATAACGTACGCTTTCATGAACAAAAAGTTCCGTCAAGGATTTCTATCAGTTTTTCGTTGTTGCAAAGTAAGCAAATCAAACATCAGCCGACGTCCCAACACATCAATGTCAGGATTCAATGCCTCATCTCGAATAGCAACAAGTCGTATAGTGTTATACGATAAAGTTCAGTGAGACTCATGGTCGCTTTCGAAATATCACTTTAATGTAAAAGCAGTCATAAATTTACTCTTTATCGGGGTAATAAGATTTTTCGTATGATATGAGAGAGAGAGAGAGAGAGAGAGAGAGAGAGAGAGAGAGAGAGAGAGAGAGAGAGAGAGAGAGAGAGAATAAAGCAGAATCATTTCTAAATCTGGGATAAATAACTAGTAATGTTCAAAGCAAGCATCTCGTAGTCCGTAGATTGAAAGGTAAAAATAATTGGGCGAATTTAATGAGGTTGAATGTGAAATATTAGTGATGACGAGTTAATTGGTGGAAGCAAAAAAAGAGCAAGAATAGTGATTCAGAGCAATGAGTAACATTTATGGGTAGAATGAGTGAGAGAGAGAAAATATCAATTATAGTTTCTTATATTTAGTCAAATGCATATTGTTTTTTGTTATCACGTGAACCATATGAACCAATCTGTATTTGTTAAAAAAATGTGTTTTAAATTAATCTTAGCATTTATAATTCCTTTATAGCCACACCACCAATTTACACACTCACACACACACACACACACACACACACACACACACACACACACACACACACACACACAC
>NC_068991.1:78654893-78658839 GCF_001194135.2 Octopus bimaculoides
CCATTTCCTTATTCCGTGGTCGATGCCACTTTCATTCCGAATAAACTTGAACTTTATATGGAGTTTGTTTTGTCAGTGTCTAAAAGTTGTATTAAACCCGTTGGGTTTTATAGTAATGAGGGCCGGAAAACAACAGAAACCATAACAAGCCCTAACTGCTGAACATTTCAGACTTTTACCATCGACACGGGAGTTCAGTTTTCAGTCAAACAAATATATAAGTCAATAAATAAATAAAGGAAAAAAGTAAAGAACAACTCCTTGCAAAACTATGGGCTGTTTCAGCTGATTGACAAGCCCCTAAAAGTTTTGTGGTGTGCAAAATCGAAATTTGCAAGCCTCTCAGGTTTACAAAACAATGTCTAAAAAGTGATAAATACCTTGAAGTTAGTTTTTTTCTCAAAGAACAAAGAAGAAAATTATATAAAAAAAAACAATAAAACTTTGTTTGTAAAAAAGTTTAGACTTGGGTTTGAACCCCCTAAGCAAATTTAGTTTCCGAGCCACTGCCCCTGGATTCACTGTTTTTTTTTTTTGTATCACAAAACTATAACAACAGAGCATTATTGACAGTTCTATATTTAAGAGGTGAGAAATTATGTACATTATTTACATTATTTACATTATTTTCTACATTTGACGGATATTTGTCCTCATCTTGTTTGTTGTTAACACAACATTTCGGCTGATATACCCTCCAGCCTTCTTCAGGTGTCTTGGGAATATTTCGAACCTGGGTTCTCATTCCGAAGGTATTTTTCGATGTTATTATTTATTATAATTATAATTATTATTATTATTGTTATTATTATTATGCCCACGAGCATATGGCGTAGTGGTTAAGAGCGCGGGCTACTAAAACCAAGATTCCGAGTTCGATTCCAGGCAGTAACCTGAATAATAATAATAATAATAATAATAATAATAATAATAATAACAACATCGAAAAATACCTTAGGAATGAGAACCCAGGTTTGAAATTTCCCCAAAACACTTCATGAAGGCTGGAGGGTATATCAGCCGAAACGTGTTAACAACAAACAAGATGAGGACAAATATCCGTCGAATGTAAATAATGTAAACAAAGAGCATTATTGAGTTGGAAGAGATTGGTGAGAAACACAGTTTCAAAGTTAATGTGGATTTAATGAGCTGGAATGTTAAATCTAGTAAAGTTTCAGACGTTCGCATGGGTTACGGAAAAATAGTGAAAGCCGATTGGCTGGCTTTAGATGTTCAATACAAAAGGTCTGTAAACTTGTTTTTCTTTCATGCAAACCGATAAAAGGATGTGATGAATGAGAAACACACACACACACAGCACACAAATGCATGCACACACACAGGTGCACACACTTACGTGCACACACACATACACAAACAAACACACAACACAAAGTCTCCTTCAATTTCTTCAGGTCACTTGAATAACATACTTATTTTTAGCATATTTAATAATTCAATAATTGGTTCCAATAATATTTAAAATATGTAGAATTGAATAAAACTTATGCGATCATATTTAAATTAAACGTGGGTGTAAATACAAACGTGATACGAACTTTTAATTCACTTTTACAAGTCCATAGGATCAAAGTTCTGCTATGTTCTGTGTATTGTATCGCTAAAAGCCACTAGTAAGAATGTACTCGTCTCATCAAAGCATTAAAGTATTACGAAAAAAAGAAATCGTACATTTTTTACTAGCTGGTTCATGTATTAACATGTAATCGCTGACTTCGCAGCTGAGATTATAAGGCTTCAAAGCTTTAATCTAATTCATCGTAATTAACATAATCTAATTGTCATTATATCCACTTCTAAAACTTTTCTAAAGGTAATATTGAAAAATAAACATTTATGGTTATAAGAAAAAAGAAAAAAAGCACGGATGAAGATATTTCTAAATTGTTTAAACTGTTGAGTTGATGATGTAAACGAAATGTCACGTTGTAATTGAAGAATCAAATATACTCTACACGTATTGTCCTTATTGTTCGTTATATATCGATCCGTTGATCTAAATATTATAAATATTGATTCCAAATCATCGCACAAGGCCAGCAACTTCGGGAGAGAGAGAGCAAGTCGATAACATTACAGAGCTATGGCAGTAGATAAATGATTCTTTAATCACTTACTTCCCTTAGACCTTTAAAAAACGAGTAACATGTTGTACTTTGAAGAACATTCAACTGATTTCAAATATAAATGGAGAATCCATAAGAGATTTCAACTAAACAAGAACCAAAGTAAAAGATGTGAGTCAAAGCACTCTGCAAAACACAGCGGATGCACTTCCTTCTCTTGTTCTGCTCCCAATCCATCCTTGTAATATTTTTCAGCATTTTCATTTATTTCTCAATTTTATTCTTATTTAATATTCTTTACTTTCATTCATTTCAAATGTATTTCTTTTCATTCTTTCCCCCACTTTTCATTATATTTCTCTCACCTTTATTCTTTTCTTTTTCCTTATTTCCCCCTTAACTAGTATTAGTTTTGCATTTTTGTCACTTCGCCCTCTGCTGAAGGAAAATAACTCATATCTATATATTACAAGTGGTGCATCTTATACGAGAAGTCTCATATTCTAAGATTTGTACTGTTGGATATAAATAGTTTAGTAGTATCGTATTGATTTGCATCTTATTTCAGACAATCGTTACCAATTATAAGCAGAAGAAAAATATGAATCTCATACTATCCAATGTTCACTACGCAGTAACTGGAGGCGCAATGGACTCGTGATTGTAGGAAAGATTTCCTGACCGGGCGTTGTGAGTGTTTATTCAGCAAAAACACCTAAAGCTCCACGTGGTGGTGAACCCTACTCTTTAGCCACAACTTCCTCTCATTCTTTCTTCTAGTTTCTGTTGTACCTGTATTTCAAAGGGCCAGCCTTGTTACACGCTGCGTCACGCCGAATCTCCCCGAAAACTACGTTAAAGGTACACGTGTCTGTGGAGTGCTAAGCCACTTGCACGTTAATTTCACGAGCAAGCTGTTCCGTTGATCAAATCAACTAGGACCCTCGTCGTTGTAACCGACGGAGTGCCATTATGTAGTAACTGTGCACACCGGAATAAATATGAACATAGTGTTCGTCTCCTCCAAAAGGAATTATTTAACGCGCTACTCTAAAACGCAGTAGAGCTTCAAAATGACATGTTTTCAATTAGATCCAATTCATTCAATACGCATTTTCTCTTGACACCTTCACAGATTTGGGAACCACCTTAGAAATTAGCAACACAATTTTGTCACATTTGATAATGGCTTTTCGAATAATAATATCGTACAATTCTGAAATAATGTGGAATTTTATTTCATTTGTCAAATCGTACAAATGTTTAAACGGATGAGATACAATATACATACATACATACATACATACATACATACATACTTACTTACTTACATTGAAACTTCAATAAAATGTAAGCAAACAGACCTGATATAATGATTTGGGATAGAGAAGAGAAACTGTGCACAGTTGTGGAAATTAGTTGCTCAGCGGATGTTAACATAAAGCTGAAAATCAGTAACAAAAGAGAACATCTATACTGATCTATTGAGAAATCGTCAGTTACTCTATCCAGATTGCAAGTTCAGCTTTATACCTGTAATTATTGAGATCCTGGGATATGTACCATACTGCCTAAATATCAATCTTGAGAAATTAGGTTTCTTAAGACAAGAAAGGAGAAAGCTTATTCGAAGACCCAATCCATCACTAGAACTGTAAAATTCTGTAAAACTTTCCAGAAGTTTATCATTTAAATATATATGAGCATGTCTAGATATGTAACTATATGCATGAGAATCCACACACACACATACATAGGTGCAGGTGTGGCTGTGTGGTGAGAAAATTGGTTCCAAAACACATGGTCCTGTGTTCAGTCCCACTGTGTGGTGACTTGGCATGTGTCTCCTGCTATAG
>NC_068991.1:78658849-78660198 GCF_001194135.2 Octopus bimaculoides
ATATATATATATATATATATATATATATATACATACATATACATATAGGCGCAGGCGTGGCTGTGTGGTAAAAAGCTTGCTTCCCAACCACATGGCTCCCGGTTCAGTCCCACTGCATGGCACACACAAGCACACGACGGGCTTTTTTCAGTTACATATGTATATGTGTATGTATGTGTGTGTGCGCGTGAATGTGTATGTGTGTGTGTGTGTATGCATACGACATAAATTGGTTGTCTGTGCTTGTGTGACCATGTATCATGTTTTAAATGTATCATGCGTGAGTGAAAACATAATTGCATCTCATTGTTTTAATTAAATTTTACTAAGTCTGTTTCCTTTTGACGGAGTTGTTGTCGATGGCTTGTGTTACAAGTATTTTCTTATAGTGAAGGCAAAGAGCATTGGTCTCTGATTGATATTACAATTACAACGAGACTTTTGGCCTCTGTGTTTTGTTGAAAATCCATCGATAAAACAGTGTACGCCTGAAGCCTATTTAATCGATCGCTAGAATCAAAGAACAAAGCACTAATTTAATTAATCTTGCCAGTTATAAAATAGTGGTTGCACACGCCACCAACAACAAATTCGCCGTTGGGATAAAAGTGTGAAGGTCTAAAAACCAGCGAGAAGCCTAGAAAATTTACTGTCCAAAACAAACTATAAAACAATGACCTACCAGAATATGAATAATCTTTTATACAAATAGCACCCCGTACATACATATGTATATGTATGTAGACATACTCACCAAGATACAAGTATATGTTCATACACATACAGATACATAACCATTTATACGAGAGGGAGCTGGAAAGTTCCTGGCTTTGGGTAAAAGAAAACACAAGACGATCAGTCAATTATGATTTTACTCAACATATTCCCTTCTCAGATTCACTCAATTATTGCAGCTGTCCTTCAGTTTTTGTAAGCCCTGGAAAAGAACTCGTAAAGTTGGGCCTCCAGCCAGGCACTTCGCGACAGCCTTGAAGCCAGCAGTTTTTCAGCACCTCCTCGTATGTAGTAAGTAGACTGACACATGGATCCACGCAGTAGAGTCTTCTTTCGCCTAAACAAAGTAGCTGACCAGATGTGGGTCAAAATGACACGAGTAATCAGGGATATGATTTATACTTATGTGAATGAAACAAACGTGAACACTTGACAAAAAAAAGCCAACTATAGAAAACACGTGATATTTATCATATATATATACACAATGTATGTTGTGTGTATATATTTATATACATGTATGTGCATGTAGGTGTGCTTATCTATCTTTCTATCTATCTGTCTATCTATCTATCTATATCTATATATATATATATATATATATATATATATAT
>NC_068991.1:78660666-78661264 GCF_001194135.2 Octopus bimaculoides
ATATGTATATAGGTACATATATGTTTACATCTATCTATCTATCTATAGACAGACAGATAGGTACTTTTATATATATATATATATATATATATATATATATATATGCATGTATTTATATATATATATATATTTCTTTATTTTACTGATATTAACTCGATATCAAAGTTAAATGTTAGAAAGTTTAGCATTTTATTGCTTCTTTTACACACATGAATATATTCTTAAGCAAGTATATTTATGGAAAGCAATTCTTTCATACTGTTATCTTCGATTGTGTTACCGTAAATAAACATGTTCTTCATTTCCATTCAATATAAAGCCACATATATTTTACGAACGACGCAATCATTTATTGTTGCCAATGAAAACAAGTCAACATTTATTATTCGAAAAGTAACTGATAATATCGTGAGAGCTATCGTCACTCGGAGATAGTAACCCCACAGAAGCCCCCTCACAGACGTACACACTCGCATACACAGACATATATACATGTACATATGTGTGTGTATGCGTATACACACGCACACATATATATATATGTGTATGTATATATATATATATATATATATATATATATATATATATATATATATAT
>NC_068991.1:78662573-78667366 GCF_001194135.2 Octopus bimaculoides
GTGTGTGTGTGTGTGTGTGTGTGTGTGTGCATAACGTATGTATGTATACATGTATACGCGTATAAACATAAACACAGAATGCGGTAAAACCCCTCCAGCTTCACCATTCTTGCTAAAAGTATCAACAGCCATGGCACAGTGTGCACCAGTTCAAGCGATGATAATAATTGAGTGGTGGTGGGAAACAGAATGAATCCTTCTTTAAATGAAGACATCGTTATCACTTGCTTAACCTCTGTAGCGTTACATCGATGGATGTGTAAAGTATGAGATGTTTTTCTGTTGCCCCTTGCTCTTTTAAACTAAGATATCAATTAAGTTATAAAATGCAATTGCATCAGTTGACAATGCCGTAATTAGTCAATAATTTTCAGATTACATCGTTACTTTTGATTTAAAGAGAATCATCTAACTTTTTCCTTTTCCCTCAAGGTTATCGTTCACACGAATTTAACTTTCCAATCATCTATGTCACATGACCCACTTAGTTCTAAGTTAAGTGCTGTTATATGACTGGTTCGAATATTTTTCTACAATGCACGATTTTTATTTTGCCAGTTTGGTATCGTAACATTCTCAATGAAGAAACTCGAAACTCCGTAGTTAACGAGCCAAATAGTATGGGATTTAATGAATAGCGGCCCGAGACTGTTCCGCCTATGAGGCTCTTCCTAAAAGGCTTTTTGACAATAATATACACAACAGGTGGAGACTTCTAGGGTTTTACAGCTCTTGGCTTCAACCTACCAAGCCTATGGGTAAATCCAGTCCTGCTTCACAACTAAGAGAAACCGAAAACATTAAATGGTTAGGCTGGTGGATCAGCAGAATCTGTAGAGTGGCGGATTAAATATTTCACACTAATTAGTTATTGGCCCTTATCTAGGTAAACCCGATGCTGCAGACGTCGGTTTTGCTGTTTGAGCGTCTAGGGTCAATTACTCTCCTTCTTAACACATTTCTAACGAGAATACAATTTAGTTTGTGTTTTGATTTACAAGAATTATGAAAGATTTAGCGAAATAACTAACTTGATAAAAAAAACAACAAAAAAAAACACATTCTTTTATATATTGTTGATATGTTATCTTCCTTGTAATAATATTTTGGTCAAAAATTACTCAAAAGATAAATTCATACATAGTGAAACGTCATCTTATAATAATACCATTTCATGCAAAAATAAATAACTTGATAAAATATAAATTTAGACACATTGATAACTGATGTCATCTTTTTTATAATAATGTTATTATTAATAATAATAATAATAATAATAATAATAATAATAATAATAATAATAATAATAATAATAGTAATAATAATAATAGTAAAAATCTCGAGTAAAAATCTCGAGAAGTACGTGGAACAAATAGGGGCTGTAATAAGGGTGGAGCACTTGCAGAAAACAGCACTGCTTAGAACCACTCGAATACTCCGGAAGGTGCTCGGAAAATAAGAGGTGTTACCTTAGTTCACTGGAAGGGAACAACTGACACTGTAGTACATCTCCAGGGTTAGAAGCTGTGCAAAGGCAATAATAATAATAATTTAAAGCTTGTTGATACCTAAGGTTACACGTAGTAACCCACCACCCACTTAAATTCTACCAGGAATAAGAACGAACCATAATAATAATAATAATAATGATAATAATGATGATGATGATGGTTTCAAATTTTGTCACAAGGTCAACAATTTCGGAGAAGAAGTCAGTCAATTACATGGACCCCACTGCTCAACGTGTACTTATGTTATCGACCCCGAAAAAAATGAAAGGCAAAAATCGACCTCGGAAGAATTTGAACTCAGAACAGAAAGACGAACGAAATGCCGCGAGACATTTTGTCCGACAGGTTAACGATTCTGCCAGCTCATTGTCTTCGTTAAGCGATGTAATACGGACTGTTAAAAATTATTGATGTCATTAATGACGAATTTTCTAAAGATACTAAAGATAAATATTGCTGTTTTGAGCCCCAGTTGCAGCACATCCATGATGGAACATACTTGTGATGAAAAGCATAAATAGTTTTTTTAACTTTAGATTACGTATATCCAGGATCATATTATTTTACGTATTCTTCCCCCTTTGAGATAATAAGGTGTAGTGAGGAGAAAATAGGGCTACTGCTATTTGTAGCAAATCAATTGACTGCTTAGTAGAGCTTCATTGCTGGATCGTCTTCAATATTTACATACTCCAACCATATTTGAAGAAACTGTGTTTCTTAAATCGAACAATTCCAAGTTTTATCTGTTTCCATTTCTTTAATAATTTTTCCCACGTACTGTTAATCATAAATTTTCTCATGTTCACTAGTTTTAATCTTTGCATGGATTCCTAGATTAAATGTATTTCCGTTTTATTGCATCACATTTTAACTATTTCTTTTTTATAAGATCTCCTTTTAGTTTTCGTGTTAGCATCGACTCATATTATTTACATCTATTCAGATGTTAGCTCAATAAAAACTGGTTTTGTAACAATGTTCATGTCGGTAAGATTGAGAATTATACGTGCCTGGATTGTGAATTCAATTCCATTTGTAACAGGCATCATATATCGCTGCCTTGAAAACATAATTGCTAATTATAGATGTACATAATTGATATATTATTTGTATATCTACAACTATTGTATTTATTGTTAAATGTTCTTTTTTTTTCAATGAGTTTATTTGAACTGTTACAGGGAATGGTACCTAATTTTTAGCTAGAATGTGGAAAGCAAAGAGTGTTGTAGAATAAAATGTACGCTTCTAACAGATATCGCTTCGATTTCTTATTGAAGCCATGTTAATAAAGCTATTAACGGTGAAGGGAAAATAAATAACCGAACATCTATAACAAAGATGGGAAGTTATATGGCCTAATGGTTCGAATCTTGATTATAAGCTTGTGAGTTCAACTCTTGGACGGTGTGGTGTTATTGTGCTTCTTTTTTAACAAGGCATTTTATTTCGAGCTTCTCTATTCTACAGAAATGTAATGAGTGCTACCCGAGGGGGTGTTAGTACTTTTCGCTCCTCCTGCTGCTGTCCCAACCTGGGTGTTCTGCCATGTGAAGAGTGTGAGGGTGGAGAAGTCAGCAAGTTATTATTTGTCTGTTTGTGATTACATGGCTACTTAAAACAATGTATGAAAGCATGACGCCTGTTACCAAGTTATACTGACATGCCGGTGGCAGCTGGCTTTGCTTGAAATATTCTTTTCTACTCTTGGCACAAGGCCCGAAATTTTGGGGGAGGGGGCCAGTCGATTAGATCGACTCCGGTGCGCAACTGGTACTTAATTTATCGAACCCGAAAGGATGAAAGACAAAGTCGACCTTGGAGGAATTTGAACTCCGAATGTAAAGACAGACGAGATACCGCTAAGCAGTTCGACCGGCGAGCTAACGCTTCTGCCAGCTCACCGCTTTGCTTTGCTTGAAATACTGACCATATTATGGTATGGAGTATTAAAAATATCTATCCAAAGTTCGCTATTCCGTTTCGATTCTTATTTACAGCAAACTAATACCACAGGGAAAAACTTGAAGCTCTTCAAATTAATTCTCTTACATTATAAATGGATCGTCTGTCTCTAAATATGAAATCAATATCAAGATTGTCGGAAATTATTTGATTACTAAAGAACACATAGCGTCGGCCTCTGGTTGATATTGAGATGAGTGAAATCATAATATAAACAAACAGGAAATCTGATATAAGAATAATAAACTGACTTCTTCAGATAATATATGCCTCCGTGGCTTATAATAACAGTTGCACATTGCATAGAAGAAAAACAGCATGGGAATAATTTCGATATCAATAATGAATCACGAAATAATGAAATATTGGAGTAGATATTATATGAGGATCACCAATTCATGGGTCTTGAGTTCATATTAGCTAGTGTTGTCCTTTTTTTCTTACCATAGGTCAGTATAAACTAAGTAAATCTATGCTCGAAAACATTCCAGCCATCACCATTCTGTCTCTGTCTGTTTGACTGTCTGTCTATCGGTCTCTCTCCCCTTCTTTTTCTCTCTCCTCTTCTCTTTCTCTCTCTCAGTCATCGTATATCTACAATTATATCCTGCCATTTTGAACTGAGATACACATTGTGTATCGTTCAATGTGTACCACAACTTTCAGGACGGCTGGCTATAATCTGAGGGTTATTTCGCTGCTATGAATATTTCTTGCATTTTGAGTCACCAGGTGCAGACTACCCTCGGTGGCTTATCAAGCGATTCCTTGGGTTTCTAAGCAAAGTATTTTAGGCGATTTGAAGACATTTTATCTATCACCTGGAAACTTATAAGCAAGTATTTCAGGATAATTGCAAACAGCGTTGAATAAATAGAACTTTATCTTTAATTCGTACCTTTGTTGAAGAGATGTTAGGTAATTGATTCTATTTAACAGAATTAATGGGGAAAAAAGAGACTAATGTTGTATAAATAAAGCAACGAACTATAGATAAGAGATTCTCAATTGTTGCTAATTAAGATCGTTTGATTTGTAAATGTGACGTGCAGTGGGATCACAAGTCTCTCTTCTCTCTTCCATTATGACTAATCAGCCACGCAGAGGTACATGAATAAATAAATAAAGAGATACGTAAATAAAATAATAAAAAGATAGACTTCGAAGAAAGTTGTAATAGTTCGATTCATCAAATAAACGGTTAATAAAGTTTGTAAAATAGATTTTCAAGTTTCCTGTCGGCCACCATTTTGAAGATTTCAGACATTTGATGAAAGAAGCCCGTCTTATATATATATATATATATATATATAT
>NC_068991.1:78667541-78672632 GCF_001194135.2 Octopus bimaculoides
TGTGTGTGTGTGTGTGTGTGTGTGTGTGTGTGTGTGTATATGTACATATGTATATATCTATGTGTCTGTGTCTGTATCTGTGTCTGTGTCTCCCCACCATCGCTTGACAACCGGTGTTGGTGAGTTTATGCCCCGTAATTTGCAGTTCGACAAAAAAAAAAAAAAATCAATAGAGTTAGTACCAGGCTTTAAAGAAATAAGTACTGTGGTCGATACATTCGATTAAAAAAATTCTTTAAGGCGGTGCTCCAGTATGGCCGTGGTCTAATTGCTGAAAAAATTAAAAGTTAAAAGATATATATATATATATACATATAGATATGTATAAAAAATATATACATACATATATATATATATGTGCATATATAAGTACACAGACACAGACACAGTGTGCGCACGCACACTCGCACACACATATTTGTCTCTCGCTGAATGAAGCGTTTCTTTTGTTGACCGTAACCCTATAAGGGATCAGCACACTGTGTATATATATATATATATATATATATATATATATATTTCTTAAAAAGCCCCGGCTCTTGGGTTTCACTTGGCAATATCAACAACCTTCTACAATACGTGTCAGCGAAAGATAAATGCATTCACACACACACACACTGACCATCTTCTGCATGGTTATCGCAAACAAATTTCCCTCTCAGGGTAGCGATCAGTCAAAGAATCTGCTAAAAGACAGCTAAGGTACCGTCAGTAGGATCGAACCCAAAAGAAGATGGTTGGGAAGTGAACATCTAAATAATTCAACTTCCTGAGCTTTACTGAATTCCAAGTATTTCTTCTTTCTCTCAATTTCAGTTGATGCAAAAAAAAAGCTTAGTTTCTCAGTAAAGATTTATTTACCAGAGAAATGAAACGGACTCACTCACTCAACTACACACATGTAACAAAGAGTAGGCATTTGCTGAGAAAATGCAAATTATGATTTTAGAATTTTGGCACAAGGCCTACAATTCTAAGGGAGTAAGTAAGTCGACTTCATGACTCTTATATTCAACTGGTACTTAGTTTAGCGAACCCCGGAATAGTGAAAAGCAATGTCGGTCTCGGTGGAATTTGAACTCAGAACGTAAAGAACCGGAAGAAATTTTGATTTGTACTTTTGTCTGAATAGCTAACAAGTCTGCCAGTAGTTCGCCGCCTTATAATTTTAAAATGATAAATCGTCCGAGGAACGAAGAACACGAGAATCGACACCATGACATGCTTGTTACGTTTTGACAGATTCGAATGCAAGAATGCTAATCACTGCTGTGTATCGCCACTGGGTAGGTGCTTCTCCTTTACGACGACAACTGCGTTCATAACACATTCGAGAATGCATGGAAATAAAAACATGACACTTTCAGGAACCCGAGATAAATTTGTTGAAGTTCAAAATTTTCAGTAATAACAATCAACACCAAATCTTGGCATCTGCTATATTATTGTCTTCGTCAAATTTATGTTAGTTCTATAGGTGTCGATATCCACTCAGAAATATTCCAAAATATTGCACACTGATCGCAGATATAAAAATGTTAGTAATTAAAAGGTTATGACCAAGTCATTTGCAGAATTATTTCAACGGTTCGATTCAGCATACTAAATTATCTCGTTGGCAGAGATCATACTGAAATACGGATTTTTGGCACGCATTTTAATTAGAATCATTTATCGCTTGACTTCTATAGGTTATTTGAATTGTATTTAGGTAACTGCACATTGTGTTATCTGTCCACTTTAAGAAACAAGAGAATGAAGTTATTATGAAGAAGGCTCTAGAACTGAAGCAAGTTAGTAAAGTTTTGTTTTAGTATGAAGGGCTGTACCTAAAATGTTGGGTGTTAACTCGAAATGTGGGATACCATTATTTTCCAGCACGTCAACACAATACCATTTCGATACCATGCAGGTTTTTGAATTTGTTAGAAATTTAATTGAGAGATTAACGAAAAAGTAATTAGCCACAGTATTTATATTCACCTCTGTCACGTTCGATATGCTTACATTAAAAAATGTTCGTATTAGATAATTATCGTAATCCAAATTTAATAATGCTGGAATTACCAAAATATAGAAAATATAACTAATATCAGAGATTAGCTATGTTGTCTTTTAGAAAGCTCATTATACACGGTGGTGCACCAGCATGACCGCAGCCACTTGGCTGAAACACATAAATAAATAAATAAATACCAATCAGAAATACAATTTTGTTGCACTTTTATTATTGTCATTATTTTTAGTTAAGCAGTTAACCATTGAAATAATTAATCGGTTGTTTGATGAATCTTTCGTCCAATTTATCAGTCAGTTAGGTTCTTCAGAGATCTTTCATTGCCATTTTTGCGATAGACTTGCAATAGCATGGAGTAGCAATGATGAGTTTGCGAAAGGACTTTGACGAACGGAGCTGTTTGATTGATTAACAAAACGATTAATCAAAGAAGAAATTAGTTAATTGGTTAACTAGTTGATTAATAATAATAATAATAATAATAATAATAATAATAACAATAAAAGAAATTAAATAAAAACAGTGCGTGTGTTTCTTACTAACATATTGACCATTCCAAAACACAACACAAGAATCCGTTTGAACACACGATTTTTCATCAAGAATCTTACAAACTAAATAAAAAAAAATAGTAATAAATAAAAAAATAATTTTAAAAAAGTGAAATTTCACAAATTGAATCTTTGCTTTTATGTTTGTTCTTTAAATATTCCAAATAGTTACTCGCATCACCGAACACACTCCAGTCAGTCTTGAAATGACTCGAGCGAAATAAATTGTGTTTCATGGGAAAGCTGCTTCGCTATTTCTGCTTTAAATGTGGCTCAAGCTTTGTTGTGAGATTGAGAAGTTTGCTTCGTAACCTCGTGGTTCGGGTTCGAAACCATTGCTTGTCGTTGGCCAATGAATTATAAGTTTTGGTAGACATGTACTGTGCGAAATCACGTCATACGTACGTATGTATGTACGTATATATACATTCATGTATATATGAATGTATGCGTGTATGTATGCCACCCTGCATGCCTGCCTGCCTGTATTTATGTATGTATGTATGTATGTATGTATGTGTGTGTATGTATGCATGCATGTATGCATGTATGTATCATCGCTTGATGGCGAGAAAATGCTGAGGCCTTCGTCCTGCAGTGGATCGAATATAAGCAATTTAATTCAATCCGGTGTATTCTGAAGGTCAATGCGTTGGTTTGGTTTGGGAGTTGTAGATCAAAATGTCAGGGAAAATGTGTACGATATTAGTTGTAGGGAAACATTTCAGGCCTAGCATCTACTTGGCATTTTGTTACTTATCGCCACTGTACAGGCAACTATACACTATACAGAAAATAAAATGATGAATAATGAAGACAGACAATTATTTGGATCCTGCTCGAACAACAATGAATATGGCAGGATCTAAATAAAATTACATTTCTGTAAACCATTCCCTTCCGACAATAGACCTTTGTGCTTGAAGTATATAAATGTTTCCTAACTTTCTCGTTTCACATTATTAGAAGTTCTCCGTCATCTCGATTTTCTTATTTTACTTCTGTATCAAAATGCTTCTAGCAAATAAGGATGCTCTTCTCTGCAACTATACAAAATGCAACTGTAATACACTCTACTTCTATGCCCTATACACGCTACTATTCTACAAAAGTAACATACCATCCACGTTATAAACCTCTGCGTAGAATCTCTTTTGATCTGGGATCAATAGAATTATTTGAAAAGATCAATCACTAAATAGAGTGAGCGTTGTTTGATTTGTCATCGTTCCGGTTCTGATCTAT
This sequence comes from Octopus bimaculoides, assembly GCF_001194135.2. Taxonomy (NCBI): domain Eukaryota; kingdom Metazoa; phylum Mollusca; class Cephalopoda; order Octopoda; family Octopodidae; genus Octopus; species Octopus bimaculoides. The sequence continues at coordinate 78,671,355 of NC_068991.1, forward strand.
TAATAGTCTCAACCTCATTTGCATACTCACCTTCTTAGGGGAGCTGAATTAATTTGCATATTCACCTCCAAACATATTTGAATTCTTAGAAGAGTCTTTATTATTTCAGCCCTAAAAGGCGGCGAGGCTGCAGAATCAGCAGGGCGTCAGTGGATACTTTTTGCGACCTCTGCAGGGGTCAGCTTTGTCTTCCACCCTTCTAAGGTCTATAAAATAAAGTACCAGTCATGTACTGAGGTTGACAGCATCAGTTAACTCTTTCCTCTGAAAACTGACGGCCTTGCGTCTAAATCAGGAACCAATGTTTCAGCACTGATTACGTTAATTACCTCGTACTCCGTCCATTCAATAAACTGCAAATGGGTACTTAGGTACTTAGGTACGGCATAATACGAATCAGATAGAATGGAATGTTAATTATTCATTATGCGTATATGTGATGATGATGCTAAAGCCTTCTGTTCTTCCATCGACGCACTGATCATGCTGTATGAAACTCGTGTTAACAAGAGTTTGAATAATTCAGTCATTCCTTTACCATTAGTGGTCAAATGAAATAAATCTAGCAAGAACAGCAGAACAGCGAGTTTTGAAAAATGGAATGATAATGAATCCAATTTGCTATCGGAGAATTCGGTATATATTTTGCCACACACTCTGGAAACAGGGAGCAATGCTAGGTTGTCATGAAAACAAAGGATTCCGTGATGTCTTTGAATTCAAAGAACACAAGGATAAAGAAGAATAGCTTTAACTAAGATCAATATGAAGGCCAATGCTGTCACAAGAGCACGCTAGGGTTATGAAAGCTTTTGCAGTGGAATCTTGTTAGATAGCACCATATGCATATTGATATTGCTCAAGATATTGGGATCAAAACGACCGAGTGAATGCGTTAAATTTCAGTATTTGAAGAAAGCTTTCCCCACTGTGATCGAGTGATCTATTGAAATAAATTTCGGCCATGATTAATCTTATCAGATAGGGATTAATATTTTTTCCAATAAGAATGAAAAGTGTTGGTGCTAAAACTATTATCACGGAGACATAAATAGGATTTCTCTCGGATCAAACTCCAAATACTCAATCGTTACAAAATTTGCAGAAAAGTTAATTTGTAAGAAATGGAAATGGCATCAAGTACAATTTGCGTTTCATATTTCTTAATTTTTATAACCAAATCAAATTTTCGACGTCTCAAGAAATTTATTCATCGATGCATATATCAATATCGTAATTAACGCTTACTGATATATATATATATATATAAATATATAT
>NC_068991.1:78674870-78676781 GCF_001194135.2 Octopus bimaculoides
TATATATATATATATATATATATATATATATATATATCTTCTTTTCCAGTGACATTCTTGCATGTACGAATAAGAGCTATAGTGTCTGTGCTCCCCTCAAAGTCATTATAAGTGCACAGAGATGCGGAACAGACAAGTAGATTATTTCTACTTAAAATTCACTGCCTCTCCAATAATCGTTTTTCTCCTACGCCTACACGTGGAATTAACCGCCCACCCTACCTCACCCCCCCACACACATACCACACATACATACGTACATGTAATTTGTGTGCGTATGTGTATAGCTCGGAAAGGTTAATCTCTACTGTTCATCTACGCTTAGTTTCCCTTTGTTATATAATGTTATCCAAATATATATTTTTGCCTGTTTTATATATGGATGTATATATATACACACACTCACACACATATGTACATGGTCTGTCCGATCAATAAGTATTCGGACTGATGTCATAGTACGGAAGCTAAAGCACGCAGAGTGAAGCCGGTTGGCACAAAATGACCTTGAAATCTGCTGTGCATGTGCTCTAAGTTTTAACGTTCTAGCTCACTTCCGCTGTTTACAGCAGTGCTTGAAAGGAAGGTGTGTAGCGTGTAATCGTCGCATTGAACATGACAGAAAAAGTTGAGCAGAGAATCTGCATCAGGTTTTGCCAAAAGATTGGCGATACCTGCTCAGAGACCTACGCAAAGTTTTCAAAAAGTTTTTATCTTTCCCAACTCAGTCAAGGAGATCTTGTGCAGCTGAAACCCGAGTGTCTTTTTGGTCAGCTGAAAGCAGTTTTGGCACAAACTTGGCAGGCACGCGTCTCATACCCAAGTCCTCAGTGATAATGGACTGAACGGAACCGTAACTAATCTGCACATCCTCTGATAATTCATGGATGGTGATTCGACGATTTCCTCTCACAGTTGCAAGCACATCTGCTGTTTTTCTCAATTCTACTGGTTGCGGGTCTCCCAGAATGTTTGTCATTAGCGGTATTTTTTTTAGCCAACTTGGAAACATCTGAACCACTCGTACACTTCTGTAGAGGATTAACATCGGAAGGTTTCATGACTTGTTATATAACTTTTGTGTCGTCGGGATAACCAGTACGTGAGGCTGTCTGCGTAACTGATGGCATGTCCGAGAGAGCCACCATAAACAGCAGCGACCACAAGACAAGTTCCCTGAGGTACACCACTCTCTATCACTGTCTCCTTGGAGAGGGCTCCGCTGGCTTCTTTTAAGAAGTCATGTAACCCTTCTCTTAGTTTTTCGACCATACCGAGTCTCAGTATCTTGTGACATATCATCCCATGATCGACCATATCAAAAGCCTTTCCAAAGTCAAGATATATCACATCCACGTTTGAGCGATTCATTAGTTGTTTGAACACTCAGTCATAATACTGCGAAAGCTGTGTCAGGCAGCTTCTTACTGAGAGGAAACCATGCTGGATATGAGGGAGCAAGTCGTTATCTTCGAGGAGCCCGATCAGTTTCCTCCTGACAATGCGTTCCATGACTTTGCTGACATGGGAGTTGAGAGAGATAGGGCTATAAATTTTAGCATCTGCTCTGCTACCTCCCTTATGGATAGGAGTATTATGCGTTTCTTTAACATTTTTGGGAAGTCTCCCAGTTGCGTGGAAGCTCTGCAAGGGAATCTGTAGTGGTGCTGCTAGCGCCCTTTTGCATTTCTTTAGGAGGATTGCTGGGAATCTATTAGCGTCTGTGACTGAGTTTGAACTTATTTCACCAATGGCTGATATCACTCAGACATAGGTACATATATAGTCGTGCTTACATATATATATATACATATGTATATGTACATACATACGTACATACACACACACATATATGCATACAAACATATATACATACCTACACACACACTATATATATATATATATATATAT
>NC_068991.1:78677869-78681812 GCF_001194135.2 Octopus bimaculoides
AAAAAAAAAAAAAAAAGATTTAAAAAAAAGATTCCAACTTTTATCAATGTTTAGGTATATTTAAGTTATTTTTTTATAAAATAAGATTCGTAAATAATGTTTATTTTTCTCTTTCTCGTTTAATAGAAACTTTTTCCTCCCTTTCATTCACATTATAATTGGTTGATAATTTTGCAACGTTGACTTGAGATTCTGAAATTGGTATCAGAAGAAATATACAAAATACTAAAAAAAAGAGAAAGAAACGAAAAGAAAATCTGGATAATATTTTGTTTCTGTTTATCTGGGAGTACAGAAAAAAGTTGCGGTAGGCCAAATCCCTCCTACAGATAAAGTAAATTTAGATGTGATGCTTGAAATTTGAAGCTGGGTGATCGTATATGGCCGGGTTTCTATAAAGTTTGCTTGATAGCCATGTGGTCCCACGTTCGTCTCTACTTGCTCGACGCCTAGGACGAATGATCACTACATTAGCCTCGAATAAATAATCTAAATTGCAACCAGTTGGCTTTCGTGGTGGGAGAGACGATCTAACACAGCTCCTCCACCATTTTGATGACATCTTAAATGCATTAAGTGAGGGCTCCAACGTGGATGTCATATACCTTGATTTCAGTAAGGCCTTTGACAGAGTCGACCACAATATACTGCTAAAGAAACTATCCAACGCTCGAGTCGGTGGAAGGCTACATCAATGGATTAGGTATTTCCTAACAAACAGGATTCGGCATGTTGTGGTTGATGGCATCCACTCATCGAAGCGCCACAAAGCTCATCACAAAAAAATAAATAAAAGTTAAATTAATCATATATAAGCAAGATTTTAAAAATCTTAAGGAATTTCAGTTAGCAGAGTTGATCTGAAAACCACTGTGAATGGAAGTCGATGTAACTGCTGACTTCCATTATTTACAGATGCGCATCGACTTCCATTCACAGCGATTTTCAGATCAACTCTGCTAACTGAAATTCCTTAAGATTTTTGAAATCTTGCTTATATATAATTAATTTCACTACAGAATAAAACGAGGCACCTATGACACTTATTAGCGTCTCAGAGTCTGTTGGAAGCGTAAAAAAGAGCGAAACTATCTTCCGACCAGAGGTTCACTAAAGGCACCCAAGGTGGAGACGTTAAAGCGGACGAGGATTAAGTCTTTTACTCGAAAGCAAGAGCTCTTCTAATAGGCTTCCACACAGTTTTCGTATGTCAAATTTCTTCACTCGATTCATTGCTTTTGGTAAAAGAAAGTCACATTCCCAAGGTGCTGCTCAGTGAGATCGAACCTATAAGCATGTAGTTACAGAGAGATCGTCTTAACCATACATTTCCGCTGGAACCATTCTATAGTAATCTTAGCCTGTGACTTTGTTTTCGATTGCGAATTATTACAGAAGGGCTTTTGTGTTTATGATTGATATGTAAATGCACTTCGGAAAACTTTTTTGAAAAAAAGTCTGCAAAGTAACAGAGAGAAAAAGGTAGTGGAAATCTATAATACATTACTATGTTAAACCCGGTGTTTCATGCGCTCACATCCCACTACTGAGATTTAGAAGGTGGTGGATGCAGAAATACTGACCATCAGCCGAAATAAATCCTTTTCCATATTTAGTTACTTCTCTCTACGTTCCAATTTCAAATCAAACTCAAAGTTCAAATCTAAACAGGAGTAACGTACTCAGATCAATGCAGACTGTTATACTTGTCCCTTACAAATATTTGGCCTTGTGTCCATGTGAGAAATCTATTTAATCAATTTGGAATAAGTAGCAAAGTTGGAGCAGGTGATATAAAGTTAGACTAGAAATTTTATAGTAAAGATTGTTTGCCAACATAACATGGTAGTCCTGGTTTAGGACTAATGTTGCTGTAATTTAGCCCCAGTAGACATCGTCTCCAGCTGGCTATACAACACGATCTGTGTCCTTATATTTTCGAACAAGGGAATCTAGCACCCCCACTCAGCTCAAAACAATATCTGCCATGTTATGTTGGCAAACAATGTTTACTATAAAGTACTGTTGCTGAATATCTCACGTTGTGAGATTTAAAAATAGTAATTTTCTAGAAATGTTATTCTAATCGATTGTTGTGTCTATTTTCATTTAAGACCTCAAATCAGTATCTTCTGCCTTCGTGGTCGCCAAAGTAAGGAAAAGTCACCGAATTCTCGCCAGGTTTCCGTTTATTATTAGTTCGCTTCCAGTTACTCCTGATTCAGCAAAACCGTCACCTCTCTCTGCTTTTACTACCGATACTATAACAGCCTCAGTTGGTCGGTGCTGGCCGGGCTCATGTCAACTCTACTCAATTCCTGACCTCCTTGTCTCTCATCCTCTCTGTTGCTGTGTTCAACTACCATCTAGGGCCCGAACTAATCACTATGGCCAGCACTTCCCATTCTCCTCACAGTATCAGTTCTCCGGAACTTCCACACAGCTCATGTCATCCCTGAAAGTGTTGACTGACAAATGTAAAAGACGTACATCAATTGCATTGTTCTAGGAGGAACCAGTAAAAGCTAAGGGCGCTGCCTGTATTCTAGATCCACTCAATAAAAATAAACTATCGCCCTTTTTCAGAAATAGTACATCTAGGATGACATTATCTAACTTATTCCTTTCTCTTTTTTTTACGCAGCTAGGATGCGATTTGAATCAGATTCGTTCAGGTATTTCTCGCTTATTGAATGATCTCGTGGATCCTCCTTTATTAGATTGTTTGACTTCCGGTAAACTATCAATCGACTTGGCTAGCGTCACTTTAACCGACGAATGAAGTTCATAATATTCTAGCAAGTCAGGAGCATTAAAGCAATCATTAAATCAGGACAAACATGACACCGGAAGCGACGCCATTACTTTTACATTGAAGCTTATTAATGCATTATATCGGATTGTATTTTTCGTTTAGAAATAATTATATTTTCATTTCGAAATGTCATTTTGTTTCGAAAAACAGCGTCCGTAAAATTGAAACCATTTATCGCCCAACTGATAGTGTGATTACAACAGCCATGCGGAAGTAAATCATAAATAAATGGACTATATGAGAGCTAAAATTATAAATAAATCAGTTAATGCATTAGAAGTACACACGCGCGCGCACAGACACACACACACATTTTAGTATAAATATATACATGTATGTGTGTGTGCGTGTATGCTTGAGTGTTGTATGCATGTATATCTGTGTGTTCGAGTGTCTTGCTGTATGTGTGAAAAGAGCGCATTATGTTGCGCACAGAGAGGAAGACAGAAAGAAGGAGGGAGAGAGGGGAGAGAGAGGGGGTGGAGAGAGAAACAAAGAAAGAGAGAAAGTAAGAAAGAATGAGTGAGAAGACAAGAAAAATGCAAGTAAAATTTGACAGAGTGAAAGCTAAAGTGTGGATCAGTCGTCAGTGTTTGTTGGATGGCAACTAATTGGCGCTGCGCTGATTGGCTGATTTAACACAGACAGCGAGTGTCTTACTCTTGCTATCACGTCTACTCTCTTCATTGACCACAGCCTCCATATTTTCCACTTCAAATCATCATAGTTCTAATTCTTTCACATTGATCCTGTTGTCACCGGGGCATACTATGTCGATTATCATGCATGTTCATTCTCTTTGTTTTTTACCACAACAATGTCTGGTCAGGTGATCGCACTGGACCATTGCATCCCACAGGATTTTGCACTTCTCATTTCTGGTGACTCCTTCTGAAATTTGCTCGTACCAAGTCTTTGCTCTTTGTAGGCCGTGATTTCCACAAAACTCCCAATGGATCATTCTGGCCACATTCATTGTCATGGCGTCTTTTGTATTCGCGCTCTGTCAATTTCAGGCATTCGCAAACGATGTGCCATACCGTTTTTATTGTTATTGTTGCTGTTAGTTTTATTATTTGTGTGTAAATATATGTATTTATATGTATATATATATATATATATATATAT
>NC_068991.1:78681953-78688645 GCF_001194135.2 Octopus bimaculoides
TTATTAATTCAATGCAAGTTCGGATGCAATCTATTTGTATTGAATTAATAAATAATAATTGATGTAAGTCAATTGTTATTCATCGATATTTCTCCATTTTCTGTTTACTTTCAATTGTAATTCTTGATAAACTTATGTTTATTCTTGTCTTTACCTATAATTTCTGAACATAGTATGTTTGCATATGTATGCTCATGGTTAAAGATAGGTAATATACGAATAGTGTAATAGATACTTCTGTCCCTTGGACGGTTATTTTTACTTATGTTACATATAAATAAATAAATAAATAAATAAATAAATAAATATATTATGTTTGCGTGTGTGTTTGTGTGTAGATGACGAATTTGATTACGTGTTAATTTTGTTTCGATTCTAAGAACAAATTGGAAAAGTAATTTCACTTTGTTAATTTTTACAAACTCAAAGGAATACAGATTACAACACTAAATAATGTTAATTGAAACCTTAAAGGTTATTAATCAACCATCTGATTATAATATTTTGAACAGGGAAGTTCGAAAGATGTACACGAGCATATACACGTATGGCTATATGAATTCGATAATAACACCAATAGGACAGACGAAAGCAACGCGAAAGGGAAACATTACTATGGATATAACCAAGATACATACAACCATAACTTCACACGAATCACAAACAAAGAGTGAAGCTTCTATACTTGGAAAAACAACACAAAGGATAAACAAAATAGAGATAATATCTGGTTCGTAATCAACAGCGCTAAGTGTATGCATTTGAGAACTTAAGGATAAAAAAATAGACTTTAGCTTAAACTGGCGTATACTCACAAAGACAACCTCCTACAACACCGCAAATAGACGGTGCGATCTCTGCCTACAAAACGCCTAGCTATACTTACGGCTAAGGAAAAAAATCGCCAATAATCCATATGTAGTTACATTTGGGAATCAATATATATATATATATATATATATATGTATGTATATATGCACTAATGGGTCTTTCAGTTTCCACTGAGGAGGCCATTGCTTGGCCTTGGGCTATAGTAGAAAACATTTGTCCAAGTGTCACGCAATAGGAGGGAACCAGAACCATGTGGTTGGGAAGCAAACTTGTTACCACAAATTAGGTACAAGTTCTAGAATTTTGAAGAAAGGTACCTCATCGATTACATCGATCACAGTACTTGAGTGATATTTCATCGACCTAGAGTGATGAAAGGCATCGCAGGCCTTATCACGATATGAACTTAGTAAATATAACAACAAAAATTATTTGTATATAATTTTTAAAATTAATAATAGAAAAATAATATCTTCATTTTCTCCCTGGTAAAAGAACGCAGTTCCAATTGCACAGCATATTGGACGCCAGGTGTTGTAGCAGACAGAAAATCTGAGGTATGAAATTTCTGAAATATTTATCGTGGACATTGCAAAATTTCACATGTCTTTTAGAAACAGCACAAGAATTAATATTTGGAATGTAAAAACGAATCGTCTTGACAGTTAATTTATCAAAGACTTATAAATAATAAAGAAACAATAAAGGAAATGATGTGAGTTTAAGAATCAAGCTGCAATCATGTAGCAGTATTGAATAACGTTATGTTGCTGTATACGTGGCAATACATTGTGATTACGCGATGTTAACATGAATGGAATCACATGTACAGGAAAATGTGTTTGTTAGTTTGAGAGTTTGTGATCTAGAATCTTAGTAATTTCATTTTCGATTCTACTGCATGTTCAATAAAAATTATAACTATTGAAAAGGTGAGGTTGGTGAGTGTAAACAGTCTGCAGGTAAATACCGAGCGCATTGACAAGAATCGATCTGGCCCGGATGACGGCACTACCATGTCGGTGGAGCTTTTCCCGAGCCGTCAGTGCTTCCCCCACCGCAGTACTGCCAGGCCAGAAATTTCTGGAAATTAAACATAGGTCCCGTTTGAAAGTCTTCCAGAATAGGCCAACTGTTTGATTTTTGTCGACGGTTAGACTTCCACCGAAGACATCATCGCTCTTACCTACCATTAATCCTTAACAAAACGCAATGGTGGCACATCCACTGCTTGTATATATGGCTGGAATTTGTCAGTAAGCAACAAGAAAGCCGACAGTAATTAGTCTGGTTGGTTAAAAACAGCCAATAAACACCTGGTAAATTAATCGCATCATTTCTCTTCTACATTCAAGTAACCAGGTAATTTTTAGAGAAAATATCGGAATCAAATAAAAATAATTTACCTTTTTTTTAGTTTTGATTTCTAAAGCCGGAGGAGAAATATTTTGAAAATGAAATGTTATAAGAACCAATCAGTTAAGGCGAGTAGAAAAAACATGGATGAAACAGACATAGTTTATAAAAAGACATCACAACGTGCCTAGTGGGTTTTGAAGTGTCAAAGAAAAAAATAAAGAAAGAAACAAATTCATATCTAACGCAAAGAAATCCTATTGGCGCAAAAACCAAGGTGTTTTGATAACCTAGTGGCAAGTTCACAGTGGTATCTTGCTGTGGCAGTGAAGCGTGCATACATATGCAATTCTAACTGCGCGACTGATTATAAAAGAGTCGGAATAAATTTTGTAAACGAAGACTAAAAATTTGTGAGAGGAAAATATTAAATTGAGAAATGTGAATAAAAGATGTCCGTCTCCTTGTCTCTATCTCCCTATGTCAAACATTTTCTCTCTCTCTCTCTCTCTCTCTCTCTCTCTACACACACACACACGCACATATATATATTAGAAAAAATAATAAGGTACTCAGATATCTGGATGCGCTAATTTATAAAAACATGTGACATATTGATAAAAATCTGTAAATGTACAACCATCCAACCCAGATATCTGAGTACCTTGTTTTTTCTAATATATAATTCCTGTACATCACCTCCAAACCTTCTAATATATATATACATATATATATATATATATTCACACATATCTACATATGTATACGTACATATATATGTATATATACAGTATGTATGTATGTATTGTATCTGTGTGTGTGTGTGTGTGTGTGTGTGTGTGTGTGTGTGTGTGTGTGTGTGTGTGTGTGTGTGTGTGTGTGTGTGTGTGTGTGTGTGTGTGTGTGTGCGTGTGTGTGTAATGGATAAGTGTGCGTTAAAAGGCACGTAATAGACACAGATTAATGAACAGATCTCAGACTGAATGTCTAAAATCTAACCTCAAACGACGGGAGACGTATTCGAAGTAAGCAGGAGCTGGTCAGAGGAAATGCGCTGGTCAAGTTAATGAAAGTAAAATAAAGACGGACAGGGGGTTGCTAATGGCGTCAAAGCCTTTTAAAATTAGTTACACAGATGTGTATTTAAATTTAATTAAGCAGAAGGCAAGAAAAATAAAGTCTGTAGTCCGATAGAAGTAAAGAGAGACGCCCTTACGAAGTCTAATATTGACTATTAAACCAATCAATATTAGACGCTCTGAATCATGTTTTATTTTTGAAAGAGATAAGGGAGAGGTGTGTGAGCTCCAAAGCGGTGATAAGATCTTTGTTTAATAAAATAATAGAGATGGAAGAATAAAAGTTATCAATATCAAATTCTAAGAAAGAGGAACTGGGTATATGATGGAAAAGATTGAACCATGCGATTATCCCACCTGAATTAGATCAAAGAAGAATTTGGAGTTTATTCTTAACAATTGTTAAAATTTTATTTAACATATGGTTACTTATACGAACAAATAAGTCTGATCGAAGGTTTAAGAATGAAGTCGACCTTTCAACCCTTCAGAATGATGTAAGGAGATCGAGGTGGGTAAAAATCCTGTCCTCAACCTCTCGTTTTCTGACAAGTCCGCGCTAAGGATGATGAATTTTCCCTAGAACAGATTCACCTGTCTTTTAACAGCGTCCATTTAGTTCAGTAGTAATGAAATTCCGATATTTATTCACAGGGACAGCATACAAATTATATATATATAATGCTAGTCTTGGCAACATTAACTTTCTAACAAAGTAATTAATACTAAAAAGAAGCGAGGGAATGAAGCTGAACCGCTTCGAGACGATACTCTAGGATAACAGCAGGGGGCGAAATTATTTTCCTACAGTTTCCACCAGATATTCATGATAGAAAGCAACATACCACTGAACTATATTCGTAAACACATGAAACAATATGAGTAACTGAAAAACGATGCTAAGAGGGTAACACTTCGACTCTCTATCGTTAAATTACACTTTTTCTTTTTTCATGAGAGTCGGTCATTGTTGCAGCTCGTTTAACAAACTTATATTCTTATTTAAACTTGAATTACGAAGAATGCAACATCTTCAGAAAGGAGGCAACGCCTATTTGAAGTAAGAGTCATTCATGTATCAGTATATCTCTACCATAATATATGTGTGTGTGTGTGTCTGTGTGTGTGTGTGTGTGTGTGTGTGTGTGTGTGTATATGTGTGTGTCTGTGTGTGCGTGTGTGTGCGTTATATGTATACACACATATACATTTCTGTATACAGACATGTGTATTTATGTGTGTACATAGATGTTTGCATGTATGTATACATAAAAATGTGTAAATATATTTGTATATATGCACATATCTATATCTATATCTATATCTATCTATATATATATAGATATATATATATATATATATGCACGCACACACACACACACACTCACACATACAAACACATACATACACACACACACACACACATGATGATGTGAAATTAATGTATTATCTCCGAATAAAAGCGTCTAGTTCGTTTAATGCTTCCTGGAATAAGCAACCGCTATATTAAACCAAGCTAGCCAATTGGCACATTTACAAGCATGGAAACTTTTATAACTGCAATTCGTCTCGCATAAGACAATTTGATAGCCTCAAGTTTCGATTGGCCCAGTCTGTAGTCTTCTTCCTCTGGCGAAAATCTTGAATGATGTGGCTGACCGAGTCTATGAAGCTAAACCGTCGAAAAACAAAAAAAAAAGAAAACAAAATAAAAAAACCCAGAACCATGTTAAAGTAGTCGGTACTAGTCCTCCAAGCAGTAGTTTCCGTGTAGCGCGGTCCATGGGAAAGACAAACAAATTTCATATTCTTTCAAAGGAAAATCGCTACATATTGGCAGAATCGTACGTGCGTGGAACAAAATGCCTCGTATTATTTGCTTTCGGCCATTGCATTCTGACTTTAAATCAAATAAATGGTCAAATTCGTCTTTTATCAATCCAAGATCAATAAAATAGCTTTCCCTCTCTAAGTAATGGAATTGATTTTATTGACTATATGCAAGTGTGTGGCCAGGAATCAATTTTTTAAAAATCATTATTTATAAGATTCTTTTATAGCTGCATTAGGTACTTAATACGCAACTGGTACTTAATTTATCGACCCCGAAAGGATGAAAGGCAAAGTCGACCTCGCCGGAATTTGAACTCAGAACATAAAGACAGGCGAAATACCGCTAAGCATTACGCCCGGCGTGCTAACGTTTCTGCCAGCTCGACATAATAATGATGCTGCTGACGATGATGATGATGACGACGACGGTGATGTTGATGATGATGGGGATGATGATGGTGATGATGATGATTGAAAACTTTACTTTCGTGGCATGAGGTGATATTCAGTGTATACTATAATCAGATATTTTCTACACATGCATAACTAGTGAATATATCATATATATATTAAAAGTTGGTGTTCCAGTCAAATGACTGAAACAAGTAAAACAATGTGTGTGTGTGTGTGTGTGTGTGTGTGTGTTTGTGTGTCTGTGCATGCATGTGTGTGTGTGTGTGTGTGTGTATATACTCACAAAACATTTCGTATACACAAAAATGATCAATATTTTACGGGATTACACTTCCATAAATCTTTTTGCGTGTTAAAAATATGAATCAAAATTGAAATGTTAACCATTCTTATCTAAATATTAGATATTCTTATCTTTCTTTGTGCTTGGTTCCTATCAAATATTCACATGTGAAGTTTTATGTATAAACATAAGCTGAAAATTACTTGTGATGTGTTTAGCAACTAAAATTTTCTGACAAGTCAAATTATTTTTCCGAAAACTTCAACGATTGATTTGTATCTATGTATTGTGACTCGTTAAATGCAAAAGCATTCAAAATTAGACAGGTTGCTTAATGTGACACTAAATATCTGAATTTTTAAATACTCTTAGAGCTAGCCATTATCCGTGAATGGGTATGGCTAAGTAATACATACCATGATTTAGCTAATTGCTAATTGTTTGAGGAACCAATGGAAATTTTTGTCTCCCTATGATATGGAAGACAGGACCCTGAGATGCTACAGATGTGGCCACATTAGAGAGGACTATCCTCCACCGCCTGTGAAGACCAAAGACCGTAAACAGGAAGCAAGCCGGACCTTCAGCGCCAACGAAAGACAGTACGAGTGCCGAGGAAGAAGAATGGGATGAATGGGAAACGGCTGGTAGAATGATGTGTCGACGCCCCCAGACGATGACGTATGCTAGCCCAATATGTAAATATAGAAGGAGAAGTATAGACGTCGGAGTAGTTGAGTGGAGGTCATCCGAACGTGCGATATAATAGCGATATAACAGTGGCGACGAGGATGAGATGCTCACTGTGTAGTATTGCGATATAACATAGAAAAAGAAGAAAGAGGAGAAAAAGGCACACCCTGCGAATGTTGACTCCCCCATCCCACACCCACCCG
>NC_068991.1:78689116-78692226 GCF_001194135.2 Octopus bimaculoides
TTATATATATATATATATATAATTGCAGCGTGGAAGGTGTTTATAAGCCATTTAAGAAACACACAAAAACCGTTAGATTCATTTCAACATTTAAATTTGATTTGCCAAAATATTTTTGTCGCTTTGAGACAGCGACCTGTTCACTGACAAAATTCCGTGCTGCATCAGATGAATAAACATGCATAGAAATGCATAAATGTATACGTGTATGCATACAGGTATGTATACAGGTATGTATACAGGTATGCATACAGGTATGTATACAGGTATGTATACATACGTGCTTACACAAATAGGTGCATGAAAACATTCATACTTGCAAAGATGCATACATATCTGCATACATACGTATATACATGGATACAAATATATATACATACAGACATACATACTGACATACATACACATGTATACATTCACACATATATACATACATATATATCTACATACATACCTACCTACACACACGCACACACACACACACACATATATATATATATATATATATATAGGTAAAGTAAATGTTAGAGGTAATACTTGACAATTGTAAGCACCTGTGTATGCCAGCTCGTGGTTGAGGTGAAAGAATAAATTGTAAATCCAAAAAGTAACAGCAAAATACAAAGGATTCTGCGGTACACGTGTTTCAAGCTTTATATCAGTGTATAATTTACAATACAAAGCTATCTTCAGCCGCAAAAGTATTTGTCTTCCAGGAAATTACATCACATCGGCGTTAAAGGAGGAAGAAAGGTGTGATATAAGAGGTGAAGATCCTTTCGGTATTTTGTATAGTACTATACCTCGTATAATTCTCCATTTACACATAATTTCTTCGGTCCAACGCCGATGTGATGTAATTTCCTGGGAGAGAAATACTTTTGCGGCTGAAGATAGCTTTGTATTGTAAATTATACACTGATATAAAGCTTGAAACACGTGTACCGCAGAATCCTTTGCATTTTTGCTGTTACTTTTTGGATTTACAATTTATATATATATATACATACATATAACAGCGGATATTCATAGAAACTTAGAAAGGCTGAGATTCTTCAAGGTGGAACATTGCGAACTGATTTGTATCCTCTAAATAGAATCGGTTAGAGGCACAATGCATGTCTGTAAATCATTCCAGAGTTTGTCAATTCGAGGTTTCTAGATTGAGCATAATCGCACAATCACATGTGGTTATGTCACTCACGCACACACATATACCTATACGCACTCGCCTACATACGCATACATGTACATACACAGCAATAAAGCACACACACACACACACACACACACACACACACACACACACACACAAGTGTGTACAATAATGACTTGGTTTCTTTGTTGCTCATGTATTGCGATACAACGATTCTCACATAACTAGATACATAGATAAGGTGATGACATACACGTTTAAAGGGATGCAGTACAAAGGCAGAATATGTTTCAGAAATAAATATTAAAAAAAACAGAAATACAAAGGAAAATATTATGGAAATCAATTACAAAGTAGATAAAGCGTTTTGGTGCGATGCACAGGTGCTAGAAATATATTTAGCTTGGATAGGAGAATTCGATAAGATAGCGTTGGTCGGACAGTTTAGATCAAATATTATTTGGATCAATAAACCTCAAGAAATTTTTGTTTTTTAGATCAACAAAACAGAAATACGTTTTCACATTTTTCAGATCTCTGATAAAAAAAATAAAAAAAAACAACCTAAAGTTGTTGTCGTCGTCGTCTTTGCTAATGTTTTTGTTGTTGTTGATGATGAAGCTATCGTCATCGTAATCGTTATAGTTTTGCTGTTGTTTCTTCAGAGAACAGACAGTAAACACGAAAGAATTAATGAATGGAATTTAATTATTCGACCGAGATGCGGCTCGAAACAAACAGATCAGATTTATATTGCTTTGTAAATTTGCCTGTGAGAAAAGATACATTATGTTAATAATTCTTGGAAATTAGACAATTCTGAAAGAAAGAAACAAAAAGTATTTTTCTGTCTGTGTGGTAAGAAGCTTGCTTCCCAACCACATAGTTCCGGGTTCAGTCCCACTGCGTGGCATCTTGGGTAAATGTCTTCTATTATAGCCTCGGGCCAACTAAAGCCTTATGAATGGATTTGGTAGACAGAAACCGAAAGAAGCCCGTCATATATATATGTATGTATATCTATGTATGTGTCTTTCTGACTGTGCTTGTACCCCATCACCGCTTGAGAACCTGTGTTGGTGTGTTTGCATCCCAATAACTTAGTGGTTCGGCAAAAACGTCCGTTAGAATAGGTATTAGGCTTAAAAAGTAAGTCTTAGGATCGATTCGTTCGACTACATTACTTGAAGTCAGTGACTAAGCATGGCCACAGTCTAATGACTTGAAGTAACTAAAAGATAAAAGGGACACATGTTTAAAAGGATAATTCAGTTTGTAATATGGTCATGCAGTCCTTTTAAAGCGTTAAGTATCGTAATGGCTAAAATCTCAGAGGAATCAAATACAGTCTTAGATGCAGTCTTGGGTCAGTCAGAGTTTCTATTAAATCTTTTGAGTTTTGGAACCTTCAACGGCAGCTCTATCTTCTCCGCTTTAATAACAGTGATTGTCGAAACGATGTAGGGTTCATTGTGGGAAAGGAAAAAACAAAGAATCGAACTCAATACTTGTGGATTCGACAGGTCAGGTGTAAAGGCGCTCTATCTACGGCGTTTACAATATTCTATATATTGTTTCAGATATAGACCAAAAGGCCTGAAATTTGAAGAAGGACTTTGGACGATACTTTATTTTATCGAACCAGGAAGGATGGAAAGTAAAGTTTACTTCGGCGGTATTTGAAACCAGAACTTAAAGAACCAAAATATCGCAATGTATATTCGTTCGATGTATTAACGACTCTGCTAGTCCATCGCTCTCCATTTTGTTAAAATTGAAATAGCATTTGTCTGACAGCGACCTGCGTCATTGATCCGCTTCCTAATTTCCATTGCAATCATCACTTCGTTCATATATGACATTAATATCCCAGGGGAAATATAAAAAAAGTCGTGTAATTTCATTGCGTCTCTCATTTCTTCACACACACACACACACACACACACACACACAC
>NC_068991.1:78692307-78694536 GCF_001194135.2 Octopus bimaculoides
ACACACACACACACACACACACACACACACACACACACACACACACACACACATTCTACTTCACGTGTGAAGTAAGGACAAAACTTCAAATAAAATGTTCTTCTTTATTTCATTTTCTTAATATGAAGTGTTGCGCAATGCATAATTAGCCTTAATGCCTTTAGAAGAGGGAGAAGGGAAGGTTGTGATAATGAAGGCTTTTCCCCCCTTAAAGCACATTAATATTTAAAGTGAAAAGAAATTATTAGCAAAGAAACAACATACTTAAAGCAACTCACTAATAAAATTGTGCTCACGCCCCAACCATTCCGTGCTCGCATAAATTAGTAAGTAAAGAAGAAAACCTTCTCAAGACATGGAAATAAAGTTTTCCTGTAAAAATGAAAAAACAAACAAAAAAACAAAACAATTGAAATTTCATTCGAGTGTTAGCCCTGAAATTTATCCTATGAAGCTCATCCACAAGTACAGGCTATCAGACAGGCAGTAATCCGGAGTCTGTTTTGATTGTATGTTTTATTAAACACATACCTGACAAACAACAAGCATGCATATAATTTTTACAATTACAAGCAAAGAGAATCGAGTGAGCAAGTCCTTTCATTGCATAAATTTACAATTGTGTCATTGAAATTCGATCTCCTGGTTATTGATGTATTATTCAATATTATATGCAGCAACTTACTCATGGCTTCTCGAACTCAGCTCATGAATATTTTATATGAATTCATTTGCTGCAGATACTTGAATTATCAACAATTTATACCCATATTGAGTTTGATGTGTTTACATGGTTAGATTTGTATTTTAGAAACGGATCAAAATAAAACAAACCACAAATTTGAATTAACTGGTCAATAAGAAATGTAGATAGAAAAAGAATGGAGAAAAATTAAGAAACAGGAAAAAAACTAAAACAAAAAAAAATATCCAAATATATTTGTTTTTTAGACCTTAACATAAATTATAGGCTTGTTAACAATTTCAGTCTGACAAAAAAATATTGTATATCAATTCTCTACAATAACGTTCTTATCGCACGTGAATTATATTTTATTTTATTAGTCGTTTGGATAAAGAATCACAGATATATCGTCTAGTTTCATTACATGAAAGTCTAGCTGTTTGTGACAGTGTAGTAGTGAGTCAGGTGAGGGGCATTATAAGGGTTAGAACTCAGTTACCAAGAAACTCAGGATCGCAAGCACACATATGCTCCTACGCAGACACAGGCAGAAAACGGCGACAGAAACATACATGTGCTATTGGTGCATTCTGAAGATATCTTCCTTACTAAGAATAAAAAATTAAGTAAATAAATATCACTTACTCAAAGTACGTGTGTTGACAAATGCTTCTAACTGCGGCATTTCGTCTAAGAGAGGTCCCTTCAAAGCTAGGCGACGCCCAATCACCTTTAGAGTGGACGAAAACAACAAATATCGACACTCGGCAGATTTTGTTGCTCATCAGTGAGCCAAAGCCAGTCGGAAGTATTTAGAGATAACGTAAAATCTATTTACTGAAGTGTTAAGGCGCCGCTCAAGTAAAATGAAATTGAAAGTTTGAATTAGAAGGTGATTTAATAATATAAACATTATCTACATTATATATACAAAGTATTTTGTTAAACGCTTGTAGGTGCGATATTTCGACTAAAGGAGTCTTTTTATAGACGTATAGTGTTAAATTACAGAGTATACTGTATATATATATATATATATATATATATATATATATATATATATATACATGTACACACGCATGCACGTACATACACACACACACACATATCAGTTTGATCTTTCCAAAATGAACCAAGTTCAGAAGCTCTTCTTGTCGGTCATCGACCACCACTACCACCACCACCACTACCACCACCACCACCACCATACCATAGCAACAAGAGATAAGAGTAGAATTCAATATAGAATCGGCAAAGTTTGAAAAAGATGAGACGTTGATAAATTATACGGATGTCATAAAATACAAAAGTAAATATTTCTTGCAGCATGATATATTTTCTCTGTTAAAAACTTTATAAAGTTCCAATCAAGATTTTTCTTTATCGTTAAAACATCACAAATTATTAATGTTGTCTCATTCTAGGCGTGATACATAGATAAGTCTGCAGAAGTCTATACCCACGGGAGAGAGAGAGAGAGAGAGAGAGAGAGAGAGAGAGAGAGAGAGAGAGAGAGAGAGAGAGAGAGAGAGAGAGAGAGAGAG
>NC_068991.1:78695259-78695656 GCF_001194135.2 Octopus bimaculoides
TATATATATATATATTCTTTTATTGTTTTACTTGTTTCAGTCATTTGACTCCAGCCATGCTGGAGTACTGCCTCTAGTCGAGCAAATCGACCCCAGGACTTATTCTTTCTGTTATGTCTCAAGCTACTGCTATCTAGAACCTTCGGATGATTTCTACTCAACCGCTACACAAATGCTACTCGACTGCTACTCAACACACCTACCACGGCCAGACTACCTCTATTTATATGTCTTGGTAGATCCTACGTCTTCGCCTGGGGGTGTCGACACAACACTTTCTAAGCCTAGTACTTATTCTATCGGTCTTTTTTGCCGAACCGCTATGTTACGGGGACGTAAACACACCAGCATCGGTTGTCAAGCGATGTTGGCGGACAAACACAGACTCACAAACATA
>NC_068991.1:78695787-78697318 GCF_001194135.2 Octopus bimaculoides
CTTTCAGTTTCCGTCTACCAAATCCACTCACAAGGGTTTGGTTGGACCGAGGCTATAGCAGAAGACCCTTGCCCAAGTTTCGGACGTCAGTCCTTCATTAGGAAAAGAGGAACACATAGAGAATAAGAAAGCGATACAAATAATGAATGAATTTTTTAAAAATTACTAAATTTCTAAACAAATATTACAATATAAATTACAATAACGATAACAAAAAGACAAAAAAAAAACGGTGGGTGAAAGAAGCAGGGGTAAGGCGATGTGTCAGACACCTGGGCAATGTTGCTCTATGGTGCGGGGTGTGCATAGGAGGAAAAGTGAATGAGTAGAAACGTGTATCAGAGTGTATGTTAGTCAGGAAGCGGGCATAAGGAGTAAGATAGACTGATAGGCAGATACAGATGCACGAATTCACTTGCCAATATAGTCCTCTCAAACGTTTGGCCTGAGGAGGACATAGGTACACAGCAAGAGGCACAAACCTCATCCTCCTCCTTTTCAGTCCAGCGACTGAAACAAGTAAAAGACACACACACACACACACACACACCCATATCTATATATACAGAGAGGGAGAGAGAGAGAGATGCATGTGTCTTTCTGCCTGTATGCATGTACGGCTATGGATGTATGCGTATATGTATATCGATAAATAGAGTGATATATTATAATGGTGTTAAGATATTGATCTAAATGTGATTATAATTATTTGATTATAAAAAATGAAAGTTAATAATAATAATGGTTTCAATTTTTGATACAAGGCCAGCAATTTAGGTGGAGGAGGACGTTGACTACATCGACCCAAGTACTCAACTGGTACTTATTTTATCAAACGCGAAAGGATGAAAGGCAAAGTCGACCTCGGCGGAATTTGAACTCTGAACGCAAAGACGGGCGAAATGGCACTGAGCAACGATAATGAAGATTATGATGATGACGTTGATGTTAATGATGATGACGATGATAATGATGAAGATGATGATGATGATGAGGAGGAGGAGGAGGAGAATGATTCAATTCAATTATAGGGAAAATATTAACTGGTGGGAAATTTAGTGTGACTAACTTCAGTGTGACTAGAATATATAGTAGATAAGCAGCCGACAATTGATGAAGGGTTGTTCTTTATGTTCCTTGCCTTGTCTTCCATTTGTTTCTCTCGTTGTTCGTATACCCAGATTTGCCTTCGTATTTCATGTTGTTTACCTTTTGTGACGTCCTGTACCTATATATGCATATATATACACATATATGTATGTACATATATGCATGTGTGTGTGTGTGTGTATATATATATATATATATATATATATGATAGATCGCTTGCCAATAAACCTTTTTCTTTCTTCTCTCCCTGTTTATTTCTGTGTTCCTTTCTGTCGAAGAGCGTGGGCTCGAACCGTAAAAGACTTCCTCACTTCCCGAGCGTTAAACTGATACATCTGTTTGCTGTTTACACACCCGTCTTCGTCTTTTGTAAATTCTCACTATACACACGTGCATATATATCTATCTATCTATCTATCTA
>NC_068991.1:78697496-78700982 GCF_001194135.2 Octopus bimaculoides
CGAAAAGAGACAAAATGAAGATAAAAATGTAGAGAATTGTTCGCTACCATCCTTCTCTCTGAGAGCTCTTAATTCCTTCTCTTTGTTTCTTCACACTTCTTCCTGGAGTTTATGTTACGTTTTGTAGTTTTTAATTCAAACTTTTAAATGATTACATCAGAAACAACCCAGCAGTTGGTAAAGCACCGATGCACATATATTCATATGCAACAATGCTTTACCAGTGCATATACAACAAGAACCACGCTAATAGCTGAGGAGTGAAATTTGGGATTTCTCAGTTTTCTGTGAATCGATTTTGATAAAACCTTTCCCAGCTGGTTTGTACACTATGACAACACCATTCTTATGTTTTCATTATTCTGTGTAACGTCCTTTCTTTTTTATTTCGGAAACTTCAGTTTTTGAGTGGACCACGCTAATAGCTTTTGAATGAAAATAACCCATCTAGACACTGTTTTTTCAGAAAATGAAGGGTAATGATACATGTTAAGCATACATTGAGTATAAATTTAACGGAAAACCATAATATTATAACATTTATTGACATAATGAATTATTTAGCCACGAGAGCATCACTTCGACGGATAACTTCAAAAACCTTATTAGTCATGGAATCTGTCAATTTCTTAATAGTAAGGTTGGACTGTTTCTGCTACAGCTTTGATGTTCGCTCATAAAATATCTTTCGATGTAAATTTGTGTCCATTGGCACAAGCATCTTGTTTAATGATGGACCAAAGATTTTCGATAGGATTGGGATCCGGAGATGCTGGTGGCCACACCATCAACCTTTCACCTTGTATGCCGTAAGGCCTTGGGAATGTTTGGTTGGTTCTAGCAGAGTGGGAGGGGGCGTTGTCAAGCATGAATACGAGATTTCTTAGAAGTGACAATGGTATGTCATCTAGCCAAGAATCCAAGACCTCCTTCAATAGATTGTAGTAGGGGGCTGCGGTCATTTTAACCCCTTCAGGCACCCTGACTGGGGCAATAAGTCTGTCCCCAATGATACCAGCTCACAACATGACTCCTCTACCCTGTTGTTGACGTCGTAAAAGTTAGTGACGCTCATCTCCAAAATAGACCCCACCATTTGCCCAACCATCAGGTCCGTCAAGGGCCACTCTGGTTTCGTCAGTGAACAGAACACAACTCATGTCTAACGTCATGTACTTTTGGGCCCATTGAAGCCTCAATGTAAAGAGGGGCAGTTACAAGGGTTCTCGTATGGAAGCCATGGTCTTCAACGATGAGTAGAGGGTAACTTTTTTGATAAAGCTGAAAAGCAGTCAGATGATGAGGGACTCACTGAGCAAGTTTAGACACTTTTTCGAGTCCATGAAGGTGTTTTGCGATTCTGTGATCAGAATTGAATTGCTTTGCTAATTGTCTTGCTGTTTGCTTTTGATTTTCCCCAACTGTAGTTTTCAGGAGCACAATATTGACATAACTTGGTCGCGTTCAGATCGAGACGAATCTGCAGGAGAAGAATTTCCGTTGACATGTCTGGACACTTAAAGCTTCATTTCAATAGGCATAAGGAATATTTCCGTTGCTGAAGAGCCCTCTTTTGCGTTCATACTGCATAGTTTCAAATATGGGTCTACAATGGTAAAGCCGAAATGAATTTAACCACGATGGTATAAATTAATCTGCATAAATTTCTATAGACTTTTGCACATACATACACATTTACATGAATTTATACACAGAGATAATCCCCTTCCTCTTTCTCTCTCCCTATACATATAATTTTACTATATGTATTCATGATTATATATATATATATATATATATATATATATATATAAACATAGGAATTTATGAATAAATAAAGAATCAAGTTTGGAATCATAGTTTGTATATAGGAAAAGATGACATTAAACATTGTTATAAAATGTTTCTAATTTTCTGATTTTTATATTTCATTTTATAGTTGAGCATATCTAAACAATGTTCAATGTTGTGATAAATTTTCGTTTTCGGTCTGATAGAAAAATAAACGCAGGACCTGAGAAAAATTAATGATGGCTTGTGTTTGTGTAAACTCTTCAATAAAATATAAATTAGCAAATTTGGGCAACAGCATGTGGTGTTGGTGTTGATGGTGGCGGTGGTGGGCATACAAATATCCTGATGCTCTGAGGATAGCCCCTGCAGGACACAATTCATACCTGATGCTGTCTTCATAATGCCCCTTCCATGTTTAGGGCTTCTATCTATCTATCTATCTATCTATCTATCTATCTATCTATCTATCTATCTATCTATCCATCCATCCATCTGTCTATTTATCTAGTTGTCTGTCTATCTATCAATCTAATCTATATATGTATATGTATGTATACATACATAGATATTTATATACATGTATATATACATATATGTGTGTATGAACATATGTGCGTACGAATATATACTTATGTATGTAATTACTCATATATATATATATACATATATTCACACATACGCACACACACACAATATACTGTTCCATGATGGAAAGATCAATATAAAAAAACTCCGTCTGGTGAGCGATAAATATTATTTAATAAACACAGTATATTTATTTATGTGCGACTATTAGTTTCATGTGATGAAAGCATGACAAACTGAAATAGGACGATAGGAGGAGTCTCTCATCCTATCGTCCTGTGTTTTAGCTTGTTATGCTATGTGGGCAGTGCCTGAAGATTGCGTTGAGACACCAGACGTGTTAAAACATACTGTCTGGGATGCTTTCATTTCATGAAACTTATAGTAGCACATAAAAAACATATATTGTGTGTATGTGTATTCTTGCTACAAGCTATGTTACATATTATTATTATCAATAATAATAATAATGATGATGATGATCATGATGGTGATGGTGATGATGATAGACTCTCCCTTCGAAGACGACGTATTAGTGTCCAGCTTTTTTGCCGAACGACCTGTAGAAATGATTTGTTTCTAGTGATCAAATGTTTGCTGTGCTGTACATTAGCTCACTCCCTCCTCCATCAAATCGGCGTTGACTGAATAGATGCACTGTGTACCATGCGACAGACTAACAACAAGGCGCCAGGAGCTGCTTTCGGCAGGGTGAGAGGCCAATGTGCCTCACTGGAAAGCTACCACCCACCTCAAGCTAGGCAGCCCCCAGCCAGTTAGGTGCTGTCACGTCACAGTCCACTTGCCCCACTGGGGCTTAGCGAAACTAATATCCTGAAAAGTGGGCTGTAAACACTTCACCAAGAAAAACAAAGCAGACAATCTAACAAACAACGCAAAACACCAGCATTCAGACCCGGATGTTGGGACATAAGGACCATGAAAACTAGACTGTCAGATGACTTTCAAAAGATGAGCGACACACACAACACATCAATGGTCAAGAACAAACTGCTACAACTCTGAGCAGCACTCCAAGAAACGAGGCTCCCAGATTCGGGGGGACCCTTCGTGAAAGTGAGTATATGTATATATATATATATATAT
>NC_068991.1:78701561-78703297 GCF_001194135.2 Octopus bimaculoides
ATATATATATATATATATATATATATATATAAGTATTTATACTTGCGAGTATACATATATATGTTCAAAGGCTAATAAGAGAGGAACGATATTTTATGGTATAAGGAAAACTGGTCCTTCTGCAATTTTGGTCCAAATATAAGGAAGCTAATTACCAATGCCCGAAGGAATTTCGTTTTGGTGAATGAGATTAGAATATCAGTAAAGGAAACAATATATAAATATCCAATTTCATTAGAAATATTAGTGAAAGATGAAAAACAGGGCTGTTTGCACTTGTTGCTTTTGTTATTTGTTTATGCAGGGATACGTTTATGCTTTTGTTTTTGTATGTATCGATCTATTTATGTACGTAGATATGTTTGCGTACGTGCCTTCGAATATTCGTGTGTGCGTATGTGTGTGTGTGTGTGTATGTGCGTGTGTGTGTGCTTGTGTGTGTGTGTGTGTGTGCGTGTTTGTATGTGTGTGTACTTGCGCGTATGTGCGCTTGAGTATGTGCACAACTGTGGAGAGTATGTTTCCATTTGTGTTCAAACGAACAGCATCTTAGGCGGTTTTGTTTCGTTATCTTTCCCAAGAATCATGAAAGGGTAACAATGGTTCTAAAGAATTGCAAAAGTAGCGTGTGCATTTATTTATCTGCAAATATCATTTCTTACGTGATGTCTATATATAAACACCATTAAGACGTCATATCGTCGCATGAATAATGGTAGAGTAACTACGATAATATGTTGCTGTATTTAATAATGTCTCTACTTGTTCCGAGTTCAAATGACGCTAACTGCACATGACATCCACTTCGGAACGATACCATAAATTGACGCATATTCTTTTTCAATCAGCTGTATTCTTCATTCAGATTTTGTGATCTTTCAATATTATAAATCGGTTTGTATAATATCAATAGTACGGTGCAATTGGTTAAGTACCTGGTTTGCTTTTTTCCGCCGCTGTTGACTCGAGCAAATATTTCCACGTGCCTGAGGCAAATGAGGTGGCGCAGTCTTTACAACATTGGTTTGTTTTGCTTGGAACTTTATGCCCGCGTTTCTGGGTTCCTACCGAGGGCAGCTGTTTTTTTCCCCCCTTTTGAGATCCTTAAAGAAAATATCAATCCATTACTGCATTCGAATCTTTTTCTCTGTCTGTCTGTCTCTGTCTGTCTGTCTCTGTCTTTCTCTTTACCACTATCTTTCTCTTCCGAAGAAATCGGCTGTTGTCAGCCCTGCAGATGGCTAGGTTCAACCAGCTTTAAAATGCCCTAGATGCGGTGTTCCAGTCACAATCGCAAGTTGACAGCTCAAGGTAAGGCAAGACAAAAGAAAGCGTGAAATGGAACGGGGATCAGTTCGATTGACGGTACCTCTCCCCTTTAAGAAATTAGCTTCGTTCACATATCTGCAAACCCGTTGCTACTACACAAACACTCACACACACACACACACACACAAACAGAGATTGCATTAAAAGCATCGTATCTTTCTAACCGGGGAAGGTGCAGTCATTCACCAGCACGCAGCAGCCCCTACTTTACCGAGGCGAAGTTCCCACTTGCCTGTTTCTTTCTACCGTTTCTTAAAAAACTTACGTTCTTCAAATTGATGAGCCAGTCTTTAAGGAAATCCAATAATCCAACAAATGAATTTGGAATCTCTTTGTTGGTTCTGCTAGAAATAGCAACTAAATATCCTTGAAACGGTACGTTACTATCTTCAAATTCTTGATATAAA
>NC_068991.1:78704117-78707446 GCF_001194135.2 Octopus bimaculoides
TATATATATATATATATATATATATATATATATATATATATATATATCCCTGTTTTGCTCCCCTTCACCGTTTTCAAACTGTCTCTCTCTCTCTCCCTCATTCTCCGTTTCTCTCTCTCGTCGCTCACATGTGACCATCGTCCATCTTTCTATTCCTCACGTCATCATCTTTCTTTTCTTTCATGACTGTCGTAAGGACAACACATATCCTATCTCTCTCTTTTCTTTTCCGGTGTTCGCTATTTGTACCCCCCGTTCAGGTCTAACAAACCTCCATGATTGTTTTCGTTTGATTTCCTTGTTTGTCTCCACTGTCCTGTTTTTGCTCCCAACTTTGACCCTCCATAAGTCCCAAATTTTATTTTGGCTCGTATGGGAGCAACTGTCTTCGAAGACTCATATTGTCGTTCAACGCTCGAAGCGAGTAATAGATAGAAAGCCGATAACTGATGAAGCGTCGTTCTTTATGTTACTTGTCTTGTTTTCCATTTGTTTCTCTCGTTTGCGTATTGAACTCATTTCCTTTCGTATTTCATGTTGTTTACTGTTTGGTGACGCCCTGTATCCATATATACATGTATATGTGTGTGTGTGTGTATACACACACACACACACACATACATATATATTATTTATATTATATATTTATATATGTATGTATATCATGTATGTATGTGTGCGTGAAAAGAATAATAAATACTGGGGCAATTTATTCGACTAAAACTTCTTTAAGCTGGTGCCCCAGCATGGCCGCAGTTCAATGATTGAAATAAGTGAAAGTTAATATCTATCTATCTATCTATCTATCTATCTATCTATCTATCTATACATATGTATATATATAGATACATATGTGTGTGTATGCAGATATAAACTCATATATACACTTATAGAAGCGTCTTCCTCCATCTCTCTTTCCCACACACATATACACCGAACTGTATATATAGATGTATATATATGTAATTGTAGATATGTGTATGTAATTGTATATATGCGTATGTGATTATGTATGTTTGCATGTAATTATGTATGCATAACATAGTTCATATGAAATGTTACATTTCTGTATTGCATTTTATTATATATTCGAAGGCGCATCTGATGCTGTAATGTAGAGGAAAGATATCAAGTAGGAAGAGAAGAATACCAAGACATAGGAGAGAGAAGAGGAAGAACCAGAAGAGCTGTGAGGAATGGATACAAGAGAAACATTGAGAAAAGGTGTGAAGAAAGCGGACGGGAATGGGCAGACGACAAAGCAAAATGAAAAGAAAGAACGCAGGCGGAAGGTGACGATGTTGCTGCTACTGCTGTTGCAGATGATAAAGTGTGATGACGGTGACGACGATGACGGTAATGATGCAGATGATGATGACGATGATGATGATGACGACGGCGACGATGACGCTGATGCTGACGGTGGTGGAGGAGAAGGAAGAATGAAAGAAGATGAAGGAGGAAGCGTAGGGGGAGAAGGAAGAAAATGAAGATGAAAAAAAACACGAATAAAGTAAAAGAAAGCGAAGGAGAGAAAGAAGAAAAAAGAAGGAAGAGGAGGAGGAGAAGAAGAAGAGGAAGAAAGAAAAGAAAAAGAAAAAAGGAGAAAGAAAGGATGAAGGAGGAGGAGGAGGAGGAGGAGGAGGAGGAGGAGAATGTGGGATGGGAAAAACGTGAGGAATGAAATAGAAAAAAAGAAAACAGAAAAAGTATATACGCATATATAGAGAGAGAAGGGGAGAGAGGGAGGGGGAAGCAGAGAGGGAGGGAGGGAGAGAGATGGGTATGAGTGATACAGAGATTGTTAGAATATATAAATAGCTTAACGAATATTATTAGATAACGCTGAACCCTTTTCTTTGGGGAGATTTTTCAGTTATTTTAATAAACATGTTTAGTCAAAACCCAAACTTGATAGAGAAGGTTTTAAAAATTTAAATGAAACGCAAGTTTACTCAAGAAACTTAAGAATGGTGGTGGATCTCTGTCGGTTCACAATGAGGATTCAGTTGTTTAACGACCTGAATTGTCTGCTTTTGAAGTAAATGTATAAGTAGCTGAGCATTTCACAAACATGAGCACCTTTAGCATTATTCTAGATTGAGATCAGCGTGATACAGGGTGCGACAAAGCTGCACCCTTCGAAATCTAGGCACAATACACCTGATGCGCTTCGGTACAGTTTCCGTCTACATAATTTCACTTATAAGCTATGGATCAAATCGAGGCTATAGAAAATAACATTTGTTTAAGAACCCGGGACCTCGCGCTTGTGAAGCGAACTTCTTAACTATTCAGCCATATTATATATATATTAATATTTCGCTTTGGCATAGCGAGCTATCAACAAACTTTCCCACTCATAACGCCTTCATGTTCTGAAAGTGTAACTTTCCCAGATAAAGCAAACTTCATATTCAAGGCTCTGATGAAGCTATAGGATGTTATCCTAGTACTCAACTTAGAGTCCACCACATCTTATAAAAGAAACAGCTGTAAGCTAAGGAAGTTCATTACATAACATTTGCTTTTCTGGTGTCATCTCTTTCTTTCATCATACACACACACACACACACACACACACACACACACACACATATATATATATATATATACACATATATATACATATATGTAAATGTATATAGACACAAAACACACACACACACATACATAAACAAACACACACAAGGAATATGGGGAGTGATATTTGTATCCTGGTGACGTGTTATCTTACTTAGAGATATTTTAAATGGTAAAATAAATGTTAAGCTATCCGACATTTAATGCTTACTTTATCATAATATATTTTATTTTATTTATTATTCTTTGTTTCTCTATAATTTTTATTAAATTTGTTACTTTAAGCACTCAATATTTATGTAATATCCATCCATCCATCCATCCGCTCGTACGACACTATTCAGGTACCACGCCGACTGTATTTCCTTATTTGGCACACAGACCATGACAGTGAGGGGAACGGCACAAGGACAGACAGAACACCACATTGGGGACAAAAAACAAAACGAATGAATGAGAGATGTATAATAATTAAATATATATATGTATATAATTATTAATTTAATATATATATATATAATTATTAATTTAATATATATATATAATTATTAATTTAATATATATATCTCTTTTACTCTTTTACTTGTTTCAGTCATTTGATTGTGGCCATGCTGGAGCACCGCCTTTAGTCGAGGAAATCGACCCCAGGACTTATTCTTTGTAAGCCTAATACTTATTCTATCGGTCTCTTTTTGCCGAACCGCTAAGTTACGGCGACGTAAACAAACCAGCATCGGTTGTCATGG
>NC_068991.1:78707928-78713797 GCF_001194135.2 Octopus bimaculoides
TGGATCATCCCATAAATGATGCGGTTTTTCAATTGCATGAACGAAAAGTCGGAGGGGATGGGATAAACTACCTGCATCAACTTGCTATAAAAGTAGGTAGTTATTTTACCTTGTGCTTATTCTTAGTGCAAGTTTTGAAGAGTGCAGTTCGATTTTAACAGTTAATTTTTCAGAGGAGCATCTTCGGCATATTTTTCTTTATGAGTTCAATAAAGGCAACAATGCAATGGAAAATGCGAGGAATATTAATGCAGTATATGGTGATCGGACAATAAGCAAAATCCTGTGTCAACGGTGTTTCCGGAAATTCCTAAAAGATGAGTCTCATCCTGGAAGATCTGTAGAACTCGACGAGGACGTCCTGCAAATCCTGCTGGAACAAAATCCCATCGTAACTGTTGAGGAACTTGCAGAGAAGCTTAGATTTGGTCATTCAACCATTCATCGACACTTGCGCCAGAAGAAAAACGACCATCTTTGGTTTCAAGACGAAAGGTGTTCTTCGGTGAGGATAATGCTCGGCCACATACAGCAAGGATGACATTCTAAAGGCTGGAGCAGTTTCAATGGGAAACGATGTCCCACCAACCATATTCGCCGGACATTGTCCCATCTGCAGTCTTCAAAATCATTTCGACAGAAAAAAACATGAATTGTGTAGATGAGGTCAGAACAGTACTAGAGGAGCATTTTTCATCTCGGACAAGTGAAGTTTGGAAGAGGGGCTTTGCAACTCTACCAGATAGATGGAAGAGCGTCGTAGTAAATGGAGTATATTTTAGATTAAAAAAGAACTTTGTTTATCTTAATTTTGAGAAATGAAAGAAGTATAAAAAACCGCATCATTTATGGGACGACCCAATACATTTTTCTAACGCCTCAGGTTTGAATATCTTGAGCACTTGAAAGTGAAATCTATGCATTGGAGAAAATCTTTTTCCTTATAATCATATATATACGTAATATATACATATAAGAGTATGTATGTATATTTGTATATATACGTATATGTGACTGCCTGTGTATATGAATACATATATACATAAAATAAATAAGTAAATTATTTACGTAAAATATATAACATAAATGCACACACACGTACACACACACACCAACATATATACCATATATATGTATGTTTGTGTGTGTGTGTGTATGAATGCATACATGTGTGTGCATATAAGTGCCTATGTATGAGAGAGAGAGAGAGAGAGAGAGAGAGAGAGAGAGAGAGAGAGATAGAAGGCGTGGGAGAAAGGAAAGAATAGACAAAGAGAAGGCGAAGACAGACGAGTGAGGGAAGAACGTAAGTTAAAGAGACAAATTTAGAAAACCAGAACAAATATTAAATTTTCTTTTGATAGAAATCTATAGAATGAGACAAAATTGAGAAGTGTAATTTGTGTTGAAGAGAGTGAGAGATATGTATGTATGTATATATATATATATATATATATATATATATATATATATATATATATATATATATATATAACCATATATTCAGAGTTAGCGTGAACAGACAAGTATTGAGTTTTCAATTACTGTTAACTCTAACAGCCATGTCAGAAAAAACAAACTTAATAAATAACTGGTTATTTTGCCAGTCACACATTGAAGAAACCTTTTTATTGAATATTGTAGCAATATTCACACGCTCATTCTACAGAGAATCATTAGAAATAACATGACTGGACACGATGACATCAACAACGTCGCTGAATGTAAACAAATTCTTTATTAATTTTAGATAACTAAAAATCGAAATTATGAAGTAATTTTTTTGTCTTTTAGTTATGAAGTTAATAACGTCATACATTTGCTATGAAAAGTTTCTTACTTATGTCAAGTAGATGCTGTGTTGTCGTCACTGGCAAGCGAGCATTGTATGGTGGCTACTATCATAGTTTTGGTAATTGTTTGAAGTGTGTGTAGTCACGAACAGACTCAAATATCCTTTCGGATCAGCAGTCTTTGACACAGCAGGACATTGTAAATGTAACAGCAGGAAAGAAAGTAAGCTGTACAAATGATCGCTTGGTGCTCAGTTTCAGTAGACTGACCAATGTGAAATGAAGTGCTTTTCTCAGGGACACAGCGAGCCACCCGAGGTAGCTATCGAATCCATGACCTTACAGTCGTGAAGCTACTCATGTAACCACTGAATCACGTACTCGTATAAGATATTGCGTCTATTGTAAATTCACAGGTTCGCGACAAAGAATATTATAGTGCCCCTGAACGGGACACCAGTCTGTCGCAGCGTTGACTTCTTCAGCTGTTGCTGGTACTCATTGTCTGCTCAGTGGATTAGAGTCAGGTGAAATGAAGTGTTTTGCTAAACAACACAATGCACTAAGGGCAGGGGAATCGAAATCACATCTTTACGGTCACAAATCCAACACCGTTAACCACTATATCACGCGCTTCCGTTAGTTGGCTTTATGGACACAGTGGAAATACACTGGAATAAACATCACTCGGAGCTAATTTGGTATGCCTCGAAAGCTAAAACGAAAATCCTTGCAAGCGACACTTGTTGAACACAAAAGAATGGTTGAGATTGGTAATTCTATTTTACAAAGTAAAACAAAACACGCAGAAATAACAGCAGTGGAACGTATGTCCGTAAATAGAAGACGTATTTTCATAGCAATATGTGTGACAATAAACAATGGTGCTTTGTTAGCTTGCAGAAGGGTTGACTGCGCACAGCGAGATGTAAAAGATTATGGTAACAAGATTAGTGTATTACTAGAGAGGCGAGCAAGTGATATAAACACGTGAAAAATACTAATTTTAACTCGAACATGCTGCTTATCTTTCATTTCCATATCTGTTAAGCAATATCTTGTAGATTCCAAAGCAGTAAACAAAACAACTTTATTTTTTAAGTACTCCATCATTGGAAAACAGAAGGATTTAATAATGTCTGTCAGTTAGTTATAATACTTATCAAATGTAAGCAAACAAATGACTAGAATTTGCAACAACAACTGAAAAATAACACAAATAAGTTGACAGAGAAGAGAAGGAGAGAGTGGGGAGAGAGAAAAATGCTATAATTAGTAAAAAGTAATTGAGAAAAATAATTAATAAGGAATTAGAATGAAATTAATCTGTAACCTATTTAATAATGAACTAATAAAAATCAGAGAGGTGCTTTCTCAAGAAGATACGGATTCATTCTGAAGCAAAAAGAATATAGGAAACAAGTGACCAGGATTTAGCGGAGTTAGAAATAATCCGAAACAAGTTTAGTCGTTGCTTTACACCAAAAGTAAGTAACGTGATTGTGTAATAAAAACAAAAACAGAAAACATCGGTATGAGAAAGCATTTGGAAAAGACTTGACAGTTGGAAGTATCTTCTTATTAGCCACTGACAGCAAGATCTCAACGCGTTGGTCAGGGTTAGGTGAAATACGCATAATGCGAAAGAATGAAACACTTCGTATAACGAAGCTCTGCCACCCATTTGTATTTAATGAATAGAATATACTCGGCCTGTCTGGAACTGTTCTTCGATGATTTCTGTGTTAGTAGCTGTATGATTTACAGCCGAACAAGCAAATAGTAAGAAAGAAGTTTGCAGACGTTCGGGGGAAAACTAAGTGAACAAAATTATGATGTCAGCATTGTGACAGCATCGATGACATATTTAGTTAAAGGGTGGTTAGATGCAAAGGAAATACTTGGTTACATTTCCTATTCCTGGGCAACATAATTGTGTGTCACATATCCTCGACAGCATCCATAACAATCGAAATCTAAGTTCATCCAAGGATCAAATCTACGTGCATGAGGAAAACAGCATCATGTTGGTTGGAAAAGAGCTTTTCGGAGCGTGTTACGTGCAAAGTTGCACAGTTCCGTTGCAAAGAAATATCGAACGAAAGGCTTTTTACAGATCAACCGGAGGTTCTGGCTTCAGGTATTAATAAGGAGTCAGATAAAATGTTTCGCTGAGATATCTGTTCCGAATTACTGGACACCTAGTTCAAAATCCACAGAGGTCAATTTTACCATTAATCCTTTCGGGGTCGACATAACAAGAAATATCAGTCCAAGGCGTTGCGTTAACGGAAATGTAAACGTCGGACTGAATGTGTTGTGTTACTTCTTCCGGCTTTCTGTATCCTGAGTTCAAATTCTACGTTGGCCTTCTTGACATAACAGACATAATTCTTGACATAATTGTTTAGGACATAAAAAAAAGTCTTATACAGTGGTAGAGGTTAGTTGTCCAATAGATATGAACATTTCTTCCAAAGTTAGTGGAAGAACTTCGAAACTTGCAGGTTCCCTACTCATTTCATAAATTCACATTTCTAGCTCGACTTTATCAGTAAATGTCTAAACGGTAATCGTAAAGTTGGTGTGTATGTGGTGGGGAGGGAAGACAAACAATACCTACCAGATACCACACACTTTGCAAATACAGTCTGTAAGTAGAATAGTAAAAATATGTAAGAATCTTCTAAATTTCAACAGATCCTACTCTTTCAACCCATCGTTGTTGTTGTTGTACAACTTTCAGAGAAGGGTCTTTGATTTGTCATCAGAAACCAGTTTCTTCCTTAAGAAAGAATTCAAATAATATTTTGAAAAAAGGAGACACACACGCGTGCATGCGCGCATATACACTTTCTCTTTCTCTCTCTCTGTCTTTCACTGACACACAGACACAAATGCATACGTAAAATGATATCACGGCCATTTTCTATACACTCTTAGAATTTTGGGCGGTCTAAAACCAGTCGCATCGTACAAGAAAGTAACGATGGTGTGTTTTGGTGCCATAAATGATAGTAATATAAAAACATTTGAATGTATAATTTTGCAGATTACATTTTTTAAAAAAAGCACTATATAAGTAAGATTATACACTTGTTAAAAATATATCTCTTTTACTTCTCGAATATATATCAATTCAATGAAAGAGAAGTTTTAACAAAACTTCATTCCTTCATAGATTTGTTTCTTCATTAGTATATATATATATTCTTCGATTCACATTTATTCATTCCGTCATTCGATTATTTGTTAATTACTTTATACTTGTGTTCACATTCATTCGATATTCTATTGACACTATTTTTTCCATTATACGTGCATACATACATAATACACACACACACACACACACATATGTGTGTGTGCGTGCGTGTGTGCGTGCGTGTGTGCGTGTGTGCTTGTATGTATGCATGTGTGCGCATGTCTGTGTGCGCGTGAACGTGTGTGTGTACGTGCGTGTCCGTGCGTGTGTGTACATGCATGTGTGTGCGTATGTGAACGTGTATGTGCCTGTGTGTGTGTGCGCGCGCACCTGTGTACGTGTGGGTGTGTGTGCATGTGTGCGCATGTCTGTGTACGTGTGTATGTGTGTGTGTGCGTATGCGTGGGCGTGCGTGTGTGTGCATGCGTATGTGTGCGTCGTATACCTGTGTGTGTGTGCGCGCGCATGCTTGTGCTTGTGTGCGTATGTGAGCGTGCATGTGCCTGCGTGTGAGTGCGCGCGCGTACGTGTGTACGTGTGTGTGTGTGTGCGTGCGTGTGCTTAACCGAATTGGCTGTGAAACACAGCAAGAGGAGAAGCGTAGTTTATCTTCTCCTCTTCTCCTGATTCTATTATTTCCGTTGCCGTTGGCAGAATGCGAAACGAAGACCAAATCCAGCTCGCAATTAGAACTTCGTCAATTCTAAAGAATTGCATCTTACGGCTCTCCCTAACTCAATCAAGGTGAATAATTAGCTATCTTCTGATGCATGTATTCATTTATTTGATGCTTCTACATATACCTGTCAAGTATCACACACACACACACACACACACACACACACACGCACACACACACACACACACACAC
>NC_068991.1:78714092-78715802 GCF_001194135.2 Octopus bimaculoides
TATATATATACATACATATATATATATATATATATATATATGTGTATGTGTGTGTGTGTGTGTGTGTGTGTGTGTGTGTGTGTGTATGTATGTATATAAGCAAACACAAATATATACATATGCATACATACACCCACAAATATATGCACATAGATAGACAGACAGGCAAACAGACAGAGACAGACAGACAGACTGATAGATAGATAAATAGATAGACAGACAGATAGATAGATAGATCACACAAGCAAATGCATATGGCACATATTTTCTAAGATTCATAATACTTTACAGAATAAACACACACACACACACACACACACACACACACACACACACACACACACACACACACACACACACAAGATGCGTGTTGGATTTAGCGCGAAGAACGTATCACAAAATAGTTTGAAGTAACTTATGACTTTCTCTTTCTTATTCCATGCATCCTCCGGAGTTTTTGAATGTATTAATCGCAAAAAACATTCAAATATTGGAGAAAGGGGCGAAAAAGGGACAAAACAAAATACTTTTCTTCACAGCACACAAAATGGCTGATGCATAATTCTCTCTGCTCTGGCGCCTCCATGAGTTGAAAGAAGACCCATTTTATAAAGGTGTATCAGTGAATGAACGGCTGCGTTTTGTTATAACGTCATCTCTGCCACAATTTACTTCTGCCATGCAGAGGAAGCTTTTACAATAACGAAAACATTTAACTGACGATGTCTGCTAGAAGTAGTTTTGTTTTTAAGGAAAGATATATTATCAAAGTAAATAAATGCATTATTTATCAGCCAATCAACGAGCACGAGGAACAAAAAACAACTAACAAACACAGCCATGAAGCTTCTCTTCCTCCTCTTACTTCTTCTGATCAATAATAATCTTTTCTACTCTAGATACAAGGCTCGAAATTTTGGGGGAGGAGGTCAGTCGATTAGATCGACCCCAGTGTGTAACTGGTACTTAATTTATCGACCCCGAAAGGATGAAAGGCAAAGTCGACCTCGGCGGAATTTGAACTCAGAACGTAACGGCAAACGAAATACCGCTAAGCATTTCGCCCGGTGTGCTAGCGTTTCTGCCACCTCGCCGCCTTAAATAATAACAATAATGATAATAATAATAAATGCCCGGATGCAGTATCAGGCAGTGGCTCTCATGGCTTTTGATCTTATCTGATAGGAAGTGTTATCATGTACATGGTTTTGTCTTGGTATAAAAAGATGGGATACAGCAAATATTCTGCTCAATACCACAGATTTGCTTGTCAGTTGTTTGACCTTAACCAGTTGAGCATGTCCCTTGGTGGCTGACGATATGTGCATCTCTGATCACGAGCAGAAGTATTGGGGGTGCATCGTAGCCATGTGTTGAGAGGAGTTCTTTGGAGTTTGAATAATTCACTTTTGGAAACATGGGTGTTTCACTCGTCATCCTTAACCAAACCTTATTCAGGAACCTTTTGAGCGGGATGGGTTACTCGACCTGAAGGAAATTCTAATTGAGTCCCACCTGCAAGGTCATGCACTGTTTATCTTGATACGAGATCACCATGTCACGCACATATGGTCGTGATGCATGTGCCTGGTGTACCCTTATCAGGCGGGTAGTCATGATGGGCATAATGGCTATATATAAGGATCCCTTTTCGGAGCGAATGGGTTATTTCCCTTTGATGTTTAAAAATGATATATTAGTTATATGTAG
>NC_068991.1:78715812-78720099 GCF_001194135.2 Octopus bimaculoides
TCAAAATCGATAAAATGATGTAGAAGCAGTTAGATAACAAACACACCCACAGATTTCCACACACACACACACACACACACACACACACACACACACATATATATATATATATATATACATACAAGTCTTTAAAGTGATAACATGTTGTCAACTTAATGTAACAGTCCCATAAAAGGGAAGAATGCTACTGTTATTTAGCCCCAGCAAACACTGTTTCCAGTGAGCCATGACACATTTTCTCTGTCCTTATATTTTCAATGGGGGAGACAAGCACCTCCACCCAACAAAGCCAGCATCCAGAGACTAGTTTCAGAGTCATTGCTCATCATCAGTCTGGAGTAGCATGGCTTGCTAGCAGTCGATGCCTATCCGCCTTTCAAGTGAAATACATTCACTGATGGGTGGAGGTGCTTATCTCCCCTTTGAAAACATAAGTCCACAGGAAATGTGCCACGTCCAACAGGAAACGGTGTTTCCTAGGGCTAAATAACAGTAGCATTCTTCCCTTTCATGCGACTGTCACATTAAGTTGACAACATACTATCACTTTATCGTGCTGCTACTGCATAAATCTCTTTGAGAGATTTAGAAATATTTTTTTTCTAATACAAATCTTTATATATAAAGAAAATCTGTAGAATACCAACCCATTCGGTGCTTCTAAGTTTGTTTATATAATGTTCTCATCTATATGATATATATATGTGTGTGTGTGTGTGTGTACATATAAGTATATATATATACATACACACACACACAAATACATACATAGACGCATATATACTAATATACACACTCATACATAAATGCATGCATACACACATATACATGCATACACACACATACATACACACACATACATACACACACACACATATATATATATACATACACACATACATGCACCCACATGTATACATACACATATACATGCATACACATACATATATACACATACATACACACACACAAACATACATCCATACGCACACATACGCATACAGACATACAGACATACATACGTATACACACACACACACACACACACACATACAGATACATACATGTCTATGCGTATGCGTATGCAGATTCGTTAAAACCAATCAGAATAAAGGAAACTTTATATCAATAAAAATAAAATATAATATCCAAATAAAAAGCGAAAATAATTTGATGTGACCGAGAGAATTTAGTAACAAATAAATAAATGAATAGATAAATATAACTTTAATTAGGAGAAAAAGAAATGAGAAAAAAGAAATAAAGAAAAAAGATCTGTGAAGCTGTGCATCAAATATTTCATTGAACACAAATTCACTTGGCGCTTGATCTGCCGTGTGTTGCCTTAAAAACGGTGTGCATCCGGGTATTTTGAATGTTTTTGATTGATTTTAATTGATTTTTGTATGTACGTAAAGTGTTTAACTTGAATAAATAAAATTATGTCTAGTTTTGATTAAACATACATACACACCACACAAATACACACATACGGGTGTGTAAATATACATATACATGTTTGTGTATATATATATATATATATATATATATATATATATATATATATACGTAATACTAATAGTTTCTTATTAGGAATCTAATAGATTTTATACAGGGCTGCAAGGAGAAGTGCTCAGAACAATTGAGACAAGAGTAAAATATTAGTTATATAATAAAAACGGTGGGTTAACGACTCAACATATCACACCCCGTCAATAAACATATATAAGAGATACAACATAATCCGTCAAACATAAGCAATAAGAAGATATAAGGATAACGTAAGAAAATTTAAAAAAAAAATACGAAATATATAAAGAAGTAAGATGCAAAAAATAGAACATATAATATAAAATTTTATACACGAATATATTATTTCAACCGATAACATACAAATAGATTAAGAATAATAAATTTGAGTTAAAGGAATAACACAATACTCATATATATCATTTCATAGAAGTTCCGAATCAAGTTGAGGTTAATATTAATACGATTAAAAATTCAAATATATAATATAGATCGATATAAAATAAGATAAAGAAATGAGGTACAATAAAGTAGTCCATCAGTTAAAAATCAATGACCAAACTTTAAAGTGATTTAACACTATTTAGAGTTAAAATACAAAGTTTTATACTTCCCTAGGGTGTATGTGTGTGCGTGTATGCAGCGAGAGAGAGAGAGAGAGAGAGAGAGAGAGAGAGAGAGGAGAGAGAGAGGAAAAATGGAGAGACAGAGCATCAGAATAAAAAATGTGATCATTAGCTCGGTTCGATTATGTATTCGGATAACTAGTCTCCTGCGTGGCCAAAGTGGCTCGAACCATTATAGCAAGTGAGGGAAGAACGCTTTAGAATATGCAAGTAAAATATTTTCCCAACCGCTTTTTCTGCACGAAGTAAATCGTTGCATTTTCGATGTCCAAAGCACTTTCGTAAGTTTGTCCTAAACGTCTGTGTTTGTTTTCAGACTTTTAATTAGCCCTTGTGTCGTATGTCCAAAGTAATATAAAGCCTTCTTTTTATAAGGCCCAAAGTATTTGGAATTCGTATCATTTATGCATGCATTATCGGGGCCGCTAGGAAAATACGTCCGATGCATCACGTGATACACTCAAAAATAGGGTTAAAATATAAGAGATTAATTAAAATGTTATGTTTTTGTATTTGGTTTGCAAGATTCTTCTGCAACAAACCGTTTGTTGATACAGATTTTGTTGTATCTTGGGAGGATCGTTATATCAATCAAAACACACACGCTGGTTCTATTTTACTTCATTTGTCAATATAATTTGACAATTTAACTAATTAAGTAATCGATCGTTTGATTAATTGTTCAGTGAATCAGTCATCTGGCTTCAGAACCAGTGCTGTTTTTTTTTTTATAGTCTTAATAAGAATGGCCCCTTATTTAGGTACAAGGACAGAAAATCTTGAGGCGGGTATTTGCCGAAACCGGCAATTCCAATAGTTGACTGGTACTGTATTTTATTAACATCGAAACTATGGAAAGCAAAGTTGACCTCAGAATATAAAGACCCGGAAGTAATACCGCAAACCAATTTTTGACGATGCCCTAATATTCCGCCAATTCACCGAAGGTTACCATATCGCGCACACATGGTTGTGGTGTGTGCGCCTGGTTTATCCTTATGAGACGAGTAGTCATGATGAGTATATTGGGCTTCGTATATATGGGACGTGAAGGTGAAAACAGTACCAGTAATAAACGGAGGATTGGGCATGATATAAAAAACATATGAATAAATATGTAGAAGCTATATCTGAAATAAGAATAAAGAAACAAGAATCGTTTGCACTCCGAGCGAAATGCTTAGCAGTATTTCGTCTGCCGTTACGTTCTAGGTTCAAATTCCAACGATGTCGACTTTGCCTTTCATCCTTCTCTGGGTCGATTAAATAGGTACCAGTTAAACGCTGAGGCAGATATAATCGACTTAATCCCTTTGTTTGTCCTTGTTTGTCCCTTGTGGGCAATAAAGAAATAAATACTTATGTATGCACGCACAGACATTCAAACACGCACCGAACATACATTTTGATTGGCTGTAAATCGAAGCCAGCACATGATTTATCAATGTTTATTAAGTTCAATGCGTCAAACTCACCGCTCGAATTTTTATGCACACACACACACACACACACACACACACACACAGAGTTGTGTTTTGTTTCACCTGCTTGTTCCACGAAACAAAGGCGTGCGCACACACACAAACCTATGATTATATAAAATAGCGCAGGTGTAGCTGTGTTGTTAAGAAGTTTTCATCCTAACCACATGATTTCGAGTTGTGTACTATTGCGTGATGGCGTGATTGCGTGACTTCTTGAGCAAGTGTCGTCTACTATAGCTCCGTGTTAACTAAAGATTAGTAAGTAGATTTTGTCGATGGAAACAGGAAAGATGCCGTCAAATATATGCGTATGTTTGTGTCTCCTCGAATTCACATTGCGTGATAGTCATAAATGACCGTCACAGTGATATAAGCGGTGTCATTCAGTACAGTCTTCTGTACAGTCTACAGGCAAGCGATAGATAAAGAAAAATCCGAAGTCTCACCTTACGATGGAACACATGAGGATTGCTGTCAAGAAGGGTATCCAATCATTTAATTTTCTCCGGCCCATACAAGCAAGGAGCGACGAGAGGACGTTAAAACGGTTGTAGCTAAGAAGCTCGCCGTGCAGCCGCGTCTTTTAGTGAATATAGTGGAAAGTCCATAGTCTCTCTCTCTCTCTCTCTCTCTCTCTCTCTCTCTCT
>NC_068991.1:78721725-78723204 GCF_001194135.2 Octopus bimaculoides
CTGTGTGTGTGTGTGTGTGTGTGCGAGTGTGAAGTCATGTAGTCAAACAGTTAAGGCATTGCACTCGATGTCGCCAGATCATGAGTTCGACCTACGGTATCATGTATTTATTTAAAGTATTGAAGATAAAATCAAGTACTTTTATAAAGCAGGGCATTCGGGCTAAATTTGAGGATTTGCGTATGTCTCTTTTTCTCAAGA
Organism: Octopus bimaculoides; assembly: GCF_001194135.2. NCBI lineage: Eukaryota > Metazoa > Mollusca > Cephalopoda > Octopoda > Octopodidae > Octopus > Octopus bimaculoides. The sequence goes on from NC_068991.1 coordinate 78,721,927, forward strand.
ACAGCTTGATGTATTGGTGAACAGTCAACGGCGTTGGAGAGCATGATAATTAAAGTTGTATTTGAGTACAAGTTAAATGACACGAAGCACTGGAAACCATCCGAATATTGGAAAGGCATTACTTCTATGATGATGATGATTCGTGCCAATGTTATGACTGCTGTTCAATGCTCTGCGAAGACTGAAAAGGCTGTGAGACGTGACATGACAGCTGCAAACGAAGGATCTGGAGCCGTGGCCAGAGGGAAGGGACACAGTAGGTATTCTGATCGCGGCCGTACACTGGAATTCATCCAACAACTTCAGGACAAGTTGACGAAAGATCCGAGTAATGAAATCCGGGCTTTGGTGAGAGGGATCGTCACCAGAAAGCTGGCCCTGATTGTGGGCCTTCGCTACCACACGTACAAGAAGTGCAATGGACAAACTCTGACAGCCAAGGCCAAGGAGAACCGTTTAACGAAGGCAAAGAAGCTCCTAAACAAGCTAAGTTGTCTTGTTGAGCCAAGGATGATCTGGTTCTTCTCAGATGAAAATAATTTTGCCAGAACCAGTAACACAACTCCCAGAACAACAGGTAATTTGCCTAAAATCCATGTGATGTTTCATATATAAAACTCTGATGGCTTTTGGGTGTGTTTCTGATGATGGTGGTGTCATGCCATCCCACGTCTCTGAACAGGGCCTTTGGCTCAATTCAGATGACTATCTAAAGCTGCTTAAAACTGTGGTCAAACTCTGGCTGGAGAAGGTTGCTGCTGGATGGCCATATGTGTGGCAGCAGGATTCAACTCCTTGCCATGCCTCAGGAAAGAGACAAAAATGGTTGCCAGAGAATTTCTGCGACTTCACCAGTTCCAATTTCTGGCCACCTAATCGCCCCAACTGTAATCCCATGGATTATTGTGTAGGGTACAGTTGAGAATGACACGAACTGCTCTGCCTGCAACACCAGCGGCAAGTCGGTGGTGAAAGTCAAGGACGTATTCAAAGATCTTTCCAGAGATATGGTAAGGAACGCATGCACTAGGTTCCAGCGTCGTTCTGAGACCATGGTGGAAGCTGGGGAGGTGGGAGGTCGGTTACTTTGGCGGTTATCTGTTATCTCCCAGCAATAATCGAGTTGATATTTCTCGACTTTTTAAAATGTATTTTATTTTGAGATGAAATATTGTCTTTTGTTGTTTCATTTTATGGAAACTGGCAAATTTAGCCCAAATACCATATATATATATATATGTGTGTGTGTGTGTGTGTGTGTGTATATATATATATATA
>NC_068991.1:78723886-78724940 GCF_001194135.2 Octopus bimaculoides
ATAGATAAAGAAATATAGAGAAATGCTTGTAAAATTCTCAATTAGTTGTAAAGAAACGCTTTGAAAAGAAATAAATCAAACAATGCCTATTTCTATAAATTGAGTTTCCTTCAAATTTTCAACTGCACTCAGACAACGGTACTTAACTTTCCGGAAGACCCTCGGGATTCTCCACCTCTTGTTAAAATAATTAATTAAAATTAATGAACTATCGGTCTCTGCTCACGATAGAATTTCTGAATTCACTGACTGAAAAACAGATTCGTTTTTAATTGGAGAAAAAAAACAAAAAAAAAAACAAAAAAAAAAACGAAGAAAACCTGATCGGTGTATTATGAAATTTAATACAGTGGTAGGTGTATCACGTGACTTTTATTAATGTTAAAATTTGCATTTCCAATAATTAGTCTTTACACACACATGTATGTGTGCGTGTGTGTATATATGTATGAATGTATGTACGTATGTATGTATTTATGTGTGTGTGTGTGGCTGGTGGAATTTCCAGTCGAAGACGCAGTGTGAGTGTTCAGTTTCGCTGAACGACCTACACAAATGATCTATTTATACTAACGTACAAGCTCATACGTTTGATCACTATACACTTTATAGTGATCAGAAATATGTGCTGTACATTAGCTCGCTTCTTCCACCAAATCGATATCTGAACAGGTGCACTCTTTTTACCTTGCATGCTTTACGAACTGTGTTATACTATTACACTAACCTACCCGTCGTGGTGTGGTATATGTAACGGTTGAGGTTTTTGTGTTGTGTAGTCGATGTGTCACCCATTGTAACGATAAGGTATTATTTACCAATTGTACTGGTTATAAGATGAACGATGAAGATGATCAACATTTTTATAGAAATATTTATTTACCGTTACTTTATATGTTGCCATACCACGACGGGTAGGCCAGTGCAGTAGTATAACAGTTTGTATGTAAAGCATACAAGGTAAAGAATTTCGGCCTGTATCTGTATGTACACTTTCTCATAGTAGTATATATATAGAGAGAGAGATGGTAGTGTTATAGAGAAAAGGAAATGC
>NC_068991.1:78725570-78728273 GCF_001194135.2 Octopus bimaculoides
TATATATATATATATATATATATATATATATATATATATATATATATATGTATATGTATATGTTAGTGTGTCTGTGTTTGCCCCCACCACCGTCTCTTGACAACCGATGCTGGTGTGTTTACGTCCCCGTAACTTAGCAGTTCGGCAAAAGAGACCGATAGAATAAGTACTAGGCTTACATAGAATAAATCCTAGGGTCGAATTGTTCGACTAAAGGCGTTGCTCCAGCATGACCGCAGTCAAATGAAAATGACTGAAACAAGTAAAAGAATATATATATTCTGCACTTGTTCCAGTCGACGGCGGTGCTATTGAGCTGACCCATAGTTTTGCAGATCTCAATTCTGTGTTTATGTTCTATGAATGAAGCTACGTTTGATATGCTAGTTCGGTTCTAAAGGAATATCATTCACTTCTCATTCAGTTTGAAGCTACAGAAAGCAGGCGTTAAGCGCCAAACCAAATGGATTACAGAGAGATTCTTTGCAATCAAACATAATATTAAGCAAACTATACGGAACCAGGCGTCCGACTTTTCACTACTTGAAGTATTAGAAATATTGGGCGACGCTGAACATGGTTGATGATAGTGTAGTGTGTAAAAACAAAAATGTTTTGAATCGTCTTTTTTATTTGTCAGAAAATGGAACAAAATAAAATATAAAATATATTTAAAAATCAATATTATTCAACGTCTTACATTGTTTGCTTGTTTGTCTGTTTTTTCTTTCTTGTCGCCACATATTTTATCCCATTTCAGCCTTTTAATGCTCCAAGCATTAAATATGCTGACATTAACTTATTTACTGTTTATTATGCAAATGGATTTTATTTTAATATATAAAAAAAAAAACACCCAGACTTTTCTCTGTTAACTTCATCACTTTAAAGATTACTAGATTTTATTGCCGAAAGCTTTTCTGTCTCTCTTTTTTATTCCCCGTACTTTTCATATTGAAAATAATATATATAATAGCTATATTAACCAGACAATTTATTTTAGAATACTAACAACTCGACGTTAAATTAGTTACCAGACAAATCATTTTGTCGTTTGTAACTAGAATTACGAAAAAAGTCTAACTATGGTAACTCGGAATTGATAGTTAATAATCAAATTGAGACAGAGTGATGGACTTTTTTTGTACCCGAACGTTAATTAAACGATGTGAGCTTGAGATAGACACTCTGCTCTGACTAAATTTTCTTTGCTTTTCTGTTTTCATTTTTATAATGAACTATCTATATGTGTGTGTATACATGCGTGTGCGTTTTATATAAACACACTCACATATGTACAAACATACACACATAAATTACATTAAGGCGGTGAGCTGGCAGAAACGTTAGCACGCCGGGCGAAATGCTTAGCGGTATTTCGTCTGCCGCTACGTTCTGAGTTCAAATTCCGCCGAGGTCGACTTTGCCTTTCATCCTTTCGGGGTCGATTAAATAAGTACCAGTTACGCACTGGGGTCGATATAATCGACTTAATCCGTTTGTCTGTCCTTGTTTGTCCCCTCTGTGTGTAGCCCCTTGTGGGTAGTAAAGAAATAACACATAAATTACATAAATACAACCACATATGAAAGTGATAAGAGCAAATATTTTGCAGATATAACAAGAATATTTCTTCGGACAAAGATCTAGAAAGAAAGAACTCAATGAAATAGAAATTATTTATATTTGAGAGCTAAAATATTCAATTCTTTCTACAATAGGCACAAGACCTGAAATTTTGGGGTAAAGGGGCAAGTCGATTACATCGATCCCAGTTCTCAACTCCGAAAAAGATGAAAGGCAAAGTCGACGTCGGCCGAATTTGAACTCAGAACGTCGCGGCAGACGAAATACCACGAAGCGTTTTGCCCGGCGTGCTAACGTTCCTGCCAGCTCACCACCTCCTTTAAAATATGTAATGATAGATTAAATGGGATGATATTCCGAAGCAGATCAGGTAGTACACACTGAACTACAACATACATATTACCTACATAATTTCCCTGGACATGGATATATTTTTACTAGCGGAAATGTGTATCAAATATGCACGAACACACATCTCGCCTTCATCAGCAGGTGACATAGCGAGTTGCTGAAGAGCGGTACTGGCTGCTTTACAAACGTACGTTAACACAACTCTTAAAACTTCCGATTTCAACTGATCGAGGCAAATGTTGATAATTCTACTTCCACATTTCCATCTGAAGAGGAAACCATGTCCAAAGGAAAAACATAGAATAAAGAAGATAAATTTTTTGGGTGTACGCAACAGAATTTATTTCTACGTCACGCCCTGATAAAGCTACATATCTATCTATCCATATGTGTGTAATCATATATACTTATGTGTGTGTGTGTGTGTGTATTCTAGCGTTTCTCACTCTCATCCAGCGATGTACAGATGTCTTTTTATGGTGACCTCACTCGTCATTCCATCTACTAAAAGTCACCTGGCGATGGAAGAATAATGACATGTGCAGACCTAATCAGTTGGAAGCACGCAGTAAGTCACAACTTTCGACTGTCACCTGTGCTTCAAATCATGCAGATGTTCAGCAAAACTGAATAGTCAATTCAGAGGTCAAGGATGGAAAGTCAGTAATGCCATTGACAACGACAAAGCGCAAGGATTTGGCAATCACCCGCGATAATGAAGCAGTCACCATTTATATATATATATATATATATATATAATATATA
>NC_068991.1:78728404-78735084 GCF_001194135.2 Octopus bimaculoides
TATATATATATAAACACACACAGATATAGATAAATAGACAGATGGATAGATACATAAATAGATAGATAGATAGATAGATAGATAGATAGATAGATAGAAGGAATGATTTTTATAAAGTAAATAAAGTGAGCGTCATTGACAACTCTAGTTTCAAGGCTGGAGAAAGCGAGTTAATTTTGGATTAATCCGATTGCATTAATCAGAAGCTGTAATTGCTGGCTTCAGATTTCTCAGTGAAGTATATGGCGGACAGAAATCAAATGTTATACTGTATTGATTCAACCACTTAACACGTTGTTCTTTCTGAATTCGATTAGGTGCCAGGGTAACATAGTTTTGTTAAAACTTGGATAAACCAAGAATGCAAAGAAATGCAACGCAAGACAAGACGATGATTCAAATCTTGAGAGTTAAGCATTCTCTCTCTCTCTCTCTCTCTCTCTCTCTCTCTCTGTGTCACACACACACACACGCTCACTCTCTCTCTCCCTATATATATATATGTGTGTGTACGTGCGTGCGTGTGTATGTATGTATAAAAGAAAATGAGATGACATACGAGTAAGCAATTATCTTATAGACTTCATTGGCTTACAGTAGTTTCTGCTATGAGATGCAGTCGACTCATAACTGAAAGCCTGAATAACACTTTATAGCTTCGTCAGAACCTCGAACACACACACACACACACATGTATACATACATATATATATATACGCACCCCCCACGTTTTCCCCAGAAGTGATTATTTCCAGGGTTTCTTCTACCGATGCATTAAATGTTTAAAAAATTCCATCCTTTTCTCTTGGACTTTCCTCTGTCTCCTGTTTCTGAAGAAGAGCTTTGCTCGAAACATAAAACACCCTTTTGTTTCCTTCCCTGAGCGTCTTATTAATACTTTGCATGTACCACGTCCTCACATTGTTTTTTTTTCTTGTCTTTTTTCTCCATCTTTTTTTAAATTTACTATATATGTATGTATGTATATATGTATGTATGTATGTATGTATGCAAGCAAATGTTTATAGGTATTATAAGAAGTTAGTAACGTCGAATAAATTTGGGAAATTTCTTTTTACAGTGGAACGCGAAGTAGATAAAGCTATGTATAATCGCCTGCAGGATATCGGGTTCAAACTACCTTACGTGAAAGAAGTGGAGGAGCAACTTTTGAGCTTTTTCCCAAGGTGATTTGTTTAGCACAATATTCTACACGTTAATATTCGTACAAAACATCGTGTGTGTGTGTTAAAGTGCAACAAAATATTTGACAAGAAATGGTGATAATAATTAAAAGTCCTTAGAGATGCATAGTATTGACTTCTAAATCCTGTACGAATTTACTTGACCATCATTGCATAATCAGTTCGTAAGAACGTCTTTTGTTCTCAAAATACTGTCAGTTTTTTATATACTCAAACTGACCCTCGAAAGCACGTTATATCTTATTTTGATGAATAATTTTTGATACACCTACAGCGACTGGTGTAAGAACAGCGAGTTTTTTCTGAACGCCTAAATATCACATATTATCACACTTAACATGCAACATTTCAACTTGGTCATTGATTCTTGTTCTACAAGAGTTTTACAACGATCTTTTTACTGTTGCGATATCTTCCGTTATATCTGGAGCTGAAGAATATTAGAAGACATCGTGTTACCATTTCATGTTAAAACTGGAAGTGGTGAGCTGGCAGAATCGAGGGAGTGTCAGAGTAATATATGTATATATGCATGTATGAATGCACACACACACACACACGCATACACACACACACACACACACACACACACACGCATACACACGCACACATATATATATATACATGTATGCATGTCATTATTCGGTTATTTCAAGATTTCTTGCCAATAGTGAAAGAACCAGTTTCTAACCTAGATCCAAGGCTCCTTCATTGAAATTTCAACTTCAACAAGGTATTTTTGTTCGTATGTACGCATGTATGTATGTATGTATGTATGTATGCGTTAATATATATATATATATGAGAGAGAGAGAGAGAGAGAGTTAAAGAGTGAGAAAGTGTACGCGACCGTGTCATTTAGATGTGCAAATCACATCTAAAGAGAAAATATATGCCAGATAACTAATAGTAGTATATTTGCTGTGTTTAGTTTATGGTATTATTACTTTCTGAGTTCAAATCCCGCTGAGGTCAACTTTAACCTTCATCCTTTCGGGACCGATAAAATAAGGTATCGATCGAGCACTGGGGTTGATAAAATCGGCAAGTCTCCTCCTACAAAATATCAGGCTTGTACCTATAGTAGAAAGGATTGTTATTATTATTTTGAACTCAGATTTTGTCGGAACTCTTGGAGGGAAAAACAGCATTGTCTGCATGACGGTGTCACTTGTTTCCAACCATCGTATGATACCAGGACAAGGGCACACACAAACACACACACACACACACATGCATATAAAAGCCAGTCTATATACTGATAAACAGGCTTCTTTCAGTTTCAGATTGCCTACCGCCTACGGTACCAGGCAATCTGTTCTTTTCAGTTATCTAATACTTCCCTGATTATTCAGGCCGTGCCCAGGAGGCGAACCTTGTGTAACGGTTCTACTGAGCATTCTATTCCGATTTCCTTTACATTTCTCTCGGTACCTTCTGAGGCTGTCTGCAAGGATCCAACAATAATCGACATTGTCTTTACCTTCTTCCTTTTCCAAAGACGGGTTATTTCGTACTTAAGAGGACTGTATATATCTATTTTTTCGGCTTCGTTCTTGACTATTCGTGGATGCAACATCAACTAATATAGCAGATGCGGTACACCTCGTCCACCAACAATAGGTTCGGTTTATTATGCTCTGCCGCCTAATCTGTTTGAATTGGAAAATCTCAGACGATTTTGCAGATCTGTGACTCCACCACTCTCTGCAGTTTGTCTTGCTTCTCTCTAGACCCCACTTTTTGCACAGTTTCCAATATAACACTCTCTAACTGTTATACTTCTCTAGTTTACTTACAAAGAATAGAGTAACAATTCAGATAGGTGTGTTGTCTGTGGTTCAATATACTTCACTCATTTACTCACAAAGACAAAAACACAGTGATACTCCAGATGGGTGTGAAGTCTGTTTATTCCAACTGTAAAACTCAAGACTGTAATAAATAACGCAAACCAAAAATCTAGATGCCTTGTGAACGTTCTCATAAGTTCCAGAACTTTGAATTCTATTGGCTAGCGATCGCCACAACACCTCACCACCGAAACTAATGCTACACTAGAAGAATCAACATCAAAGTCTCTTTCTAGGCTTGGATGTTCATTTGGATTGTCTAGAGTTGTCCGGTTCATACTCTGGTACAAGCGGCTTGGTAAGTCTCTGAATTTGTGGCACCTCTTCCAGGATTTCCATTGGAAGCTCGGAAATATTGTCAGTCTCATCGCCAGGTTCGCAGTCCTCTGCAGACGTAGTTGTTCCCAGTGTCGTCTCCATACTGGGCCAGGGGGAAAAACCTTGACGTTGAAACAGCGAGCACCTACAGACTTCGTGACGACTGCTGCTACCCATCGGAGCTGCTTGTCACGGCAAAGTCCATAGTACAGTGCATATACAGGATCACCATTCTTGTACTGTTTGGTTACCTTGGTGAGACCTCCTGAATCTTGTCGTCTCCGCCTTTGATGACATCTTGGATTGCTTGCCCTGAGCTATGTGTACTGGAGAGGACAGCAGAGAGTCGGACCTCGTCCGAATCTGCCGGGACATCAAGAGTTCGCCTGGAGAGAGTCCACAGGATATTGGCGTTCTCCGGTACTACATTAAAAACTCCTGAAAAGAGCTTGTTTTGGGGGCAGAGAAGACTTTCTTAGCGCTTGCTTGAAATACTGCATCAGACGTTCTGCTGCTTCGTCAGTAGCTGGATGGTATGGTGCACCTGTCAGGTGTGAGATGCCACGTTCTTTGCACCAGCTCTGAAATTCTTCAGAAAGGAAAGTTGATGCAATGTCTGTGACCAGCGTGTGAGGATATCTGAGGTTAGCGAAGTCCTCTTCCAGCCAATCTAGAGTGGCTCTAGTGGATGAATACATGGATATCGTGAAAAAGTGTCTGTGATCACCATCCATTTTGTACGTATGAAGTTGACGGCATGACCCATGTGTAAGCGGCTCCATGGGTGAACTGCAGGCTTGGATGACTGTTTTGATGTTTGCTACACGAGTCACATCGTTGACTATCCATTTCAATAGCTGCATCAATACCAGGCCAGTAGACAGCGGATTTTGCTAATTGCTTCTTATGTTCCATGCCAAAATGTCCAATATGCAGTAGATCTAGGATATTGGACTGTAGGCTCTGTGGAATCATAGCTGTTGATCCTAGGATGAGGTACCTGTTGAAGATACTAAGTGAATCCAGTAACTTCTGGAACTTTTTGACTTCATCATTGGTCTCAGTGTGCTTCGGTGGCCACCCTTCGCGGACATAGCGCATCACTGTAGTTATCACTGGATCTTTCCCAGATTCTTGACAGAGGATGCTTCCGTCTAAAGACTAGGAACTCTAATGGTGCACACCATGTCCATATCTTCACCACTCTCCTCCTTGTCGAAATCGTTGTCATTTCTAAATGGTATGCGACTAAGAGCATCTCCATCGCCATGATCCACTGTTTTCTGGTACTCAATTATGTAGTGAAACTGGTCCAGCCACAAAACCCATTGAGCTAGTCAAATGACAAACAAGTAAAAGAATAAAAGAATATATATGTGTGACACCGCATGTCCTAGTGGTTAGGGTGCTGTATACTCACGATCATGGGTTCGTTTCCCAGATTGGGCGACACACTGTGTTCTTGAGCAAAACCCTTCATTTCACATTTCCCCATTCCCCCTTTTGATCAGGGGATGGGGAAATGTAGGTCTGCTCACCGACCCAGTGGGGTGGCATCAATCAAACACACATTGTGACCAGCAATGTGTAACATCATGTTATAGTCAGGTTGGTCACAAGATCTCCTTGGGCAAGTGTTCTACTATAGCCCTGGGCACACCAAGACCTTGCAAGTAGATTTCATAAATGGAAACTGAAAGAAGTCCTTCGTTTATATATGTATATGCATGTGTATGTGTGTTGTTCTAGTCAATACTGACTATAAACAAAATGACAGTCTTGCTATCAACACAGGTTGATGTAGTAGGTTTGCAGTAAACAATGAAAGAATGTGCAGACTTGATGACATGTCTGGACAAGTTGTGCAGTCTTTATGAAAAGAAACGCAAAGGCCTTATAATTATGATCAGGCTTTTTGTCGTTTGAAAGGGGAACGAATTTTTACCTTAGAAACAAGCAAGAGTTAGCATAAGCAGGGGATTTGGCCATAGAAAATCTGCCTGACCCATGCCAGCATAGAAAAGTGGATGTTAAAACAATGATGATAGTGATGACACACAAAACCAATAAACAGTGGATTACATTGATTTCAGTCCTTGGCTGGTGAAGTTTTTTAATCAACTCTGAAAGGATGAAAGTCAAAATTGATTTCAGCTGCGTTTCAACTCACAGTGTAAAGGGATACAACAAAACACAGCCAAGCATTTTAATTGGTGCTCTACCAGTTCTGCCAACCCTCTACTATTTTATTCAAAATTCTACTAATTCTGCAGCTCAACCATCATTGTCTTTGATGATCTACCAGTTCTATTAATATCCTGCAATTCTGTTTCACAGTCTTCCAATTTTCCCAACACCCTACCGTTTTATTTAATTCACCATTCATTTCGCAAATCAATCAGTATTAAACAATGATCTTGGCTCATAATAATGATTTGTTTATTATACAATAATAAAAATAGAATAAATATTGGATGAGCAATGGATGACAAGAAGAGTTGCAGCATCAGTTAACAGTCTGTAGCATACACACAGACACCAACTAAAGACAGTCGGTGCTACTCAAGTACACTGTATTCACCGTAGCATCATCATTTCTCTTCATCTGATTCCTCAGTTTTCATTTTAGAATTTTGCTGGAATTATAAACAACAGAAAAGAATTATTAGTATGCAAAACATTTTTTTAAAGAGATACAGTAAAAAATAAACACAAATATTAATAAAGAATAAAAGGGTATAGTTTTTTAAGCTATTAATCTAAATTTTTAGAGATGAGATATGTTTTAACCCTTCTGTTGCAATAACTATATTTTTATACTGAACAGACAGGTGCTGCCCTGGTCATGTGGCTAAGAAGATTGCTTCCAACAATGGAGTTTTGGGTTCAGTCCCATTGCATGGCACCTTGGGTAAGTGTCTTCCACCATAGCCCTAGTCTAATCAAAGTCTTTTGAGCGGGTCTCATAGACAGAAACTGAAAGAAGCCTGTTTATCAGTATATAGACTGGCTTTTATATGCATGTGTGTGTGTGTGTGTGTGTGTTTGTGTGTGCCCTTGTCCTGGTATCATACGATGGTTGGAAACAAGTGACACCGTCATGCAGACAATGCTGTTTTTCCCTCCATCATCATCATCGTTTAACGTCCGCTTTCCATGCTAGCATGGGTTGGACGATTTGACTGAGGACTGGTGAAACCGGATGGCAACACCAGGCTCCAGTCTGATTTGGCAGAGTTTCTACAGCTGGATGCCCTTCCTAACGCCAACCACTCAGAGAGTGTAGTGGGTGCTTTTACGTGTC
>NC_068991.1:78735681-78753327 GCF_001194135.2 Octopus bimaculoides
AAGAGCTCTCTAAACTTTGCCCAGGCTATTCTTATTCTAGCAGCTACACTTTCAGCGCACCCACCCCCACTACTAACTTGGTCGCCCAGATAGCGGAAGCTATCGACTACCTCTAGTTTTTCACCCTGGAATGAGATAGAAGTTGTTTCCTGTTTGTTTGCAGTCTTTATTGCACCTGAACATCTGCCACAAACAAAAACTAACTTGCTAGTTAACCTGCCTTTGATGTTGCTGCACCTCTTATGTGTCCATAGCTTGCACCGGGTACATCTTATAGAGTTACTACCTACTCCTTTTCTACATACTGAGCAGGGCCATCTACCTGAAGGGGTAAGATATGTCTGGCCTATGGAAAAGTTACCTTGCTTGGAAACAGGTGAGAGCTAGTAACAGGAAGAGCATCTGGCCGTAGAATTTCGTCTGACCAAGGAAAAGTGGATGTTAAAACAACAGTGATGACAGCTAACTGCATTTCACCAAAATCTCTAGATTCTAACAAGATTGGAAGATTTATATAGGGAAGGCATTATGATAATTTAAGAGTTCGATTTTCCATTGCACTCCACCTCTAATTACATTTCAAAATGTCACTTACCAGTTTTAAGAAATCAACTAATTTGTATGGGTCGGTGCCCAGGGATAAGTCTACAAAGTCTTTAGGCAGAGCGTAGTAGGCATAAGGATTTGGTTTCATTGCACTTTCTGACTCACGGATATATCGAAATACAGGAAGCTGTTGAAAAGTAAGGAACACATCATTAGCATTTCGTTTTATGGTGCTTGCTTTCAGCTTTTGGCAGTAAAAGAACAACCAGAAAAAAAATAAAATAAATGAAATAAATAAAAACTAAAAACAAAACTTCACTTCAAAGAAGAATAGTAAAAAAACAAAAAGACTTTATGATATCTTGAAAAGGACAGTGAAATCTATGGCACAGAGGCACATGAGAGTTCACCTTACACACACATACATGAAAGTTTGCTTTACACACACACACACATATGAAAGTTCACGTCAAACATGAAGGCTCACCTGACGCATTCCATAGATATATGAAAGTTTGTCTTACTTGCTGGACATCTTCTGATCCTTCTACATCAGTGGAAGATTTTTGGAAAGGATGATCAGACAACAGTTCTGGCCAATCAAACATTAGACTGTCAGTAACTGGCCCGAAAGGGTTGAAATCTAAAAGTACTATTTTACCCTAAAAAAAGAAAAAAAAAAAAAAAAAAAAAAAAAAAATCACATATATATATATATATATATCATCGTCGTCGTTTAACATGCGCTTTCCATGCTGGCATATATATATATAAATATATATATATATATATATATATATACACCATTTATAGATGTATACGTACATATATATATTCTTAGAGTGCAATTTAAACTTTAACTCTTTTGCTATGGTATTTCTGTTGAAAACACTGATGTCTAATTGCCCCATCAACGACTTCAAAGTATGTTCAAGGGGCCATGTGATATACAAAATAGTCTGCAGTTAAAGTGGGGCATCCTACATGAGGAACATCACCAGGAAACTGCATGTTCAAATCAAAGAATGCATGCGCACAGATACTTCAATAAAAAAAAAAAAATGCCTAAAGACTTGTGTGACCCAGGATTTCAAGGTCTCCACCAGGGCCACTCAATGCAACAAGTGTGATGTCAGAATCATGGAGGCCCTCCTTATCAACATTAATAACAGAAAAGAACTCCATGAAGTAGACTGGTTACTATAGCAACACCATGTCACCTTCCATAGCAGCAGTAACAACAACAACAACCATCATCATTCATAATGAGCCACAAGGAGATATCTATGTGGTTGTCCAATCAGCTAGAAGTAGCAACCATATCTTCAATTCATAGCTGAGCATTGCTTTAGAAAAGTGACATGTTGGATGTGAAATTGTCCTGCGTTCTATACACAGAAAAAAACAGGCTGGATGGCCATGTCAGGATGTCTTTGATCATGGATTGGCTCGAATGGTATAAACCTGGCACTACACAACAACAACCATCATCTTGACAGTAATTAACCTTACCTTCCCATCCCACTTCACCCAATGGAACACTTACCTGTCTTTTTCTGTAGACATCAAGGACATCTGTGAAGAAGAAGAAGAGAAAAATAACAAGAATGAAAACAAAGAAAAATTCCTCCGTGTGTCACTGCAAAACAACAACTACAACAACAAGCTTCTATGTTTGATTGTTTCTAAGATAAGCTTATAGGGAGCAGTATTTTGGTGGTGGGAGGGAGAGAAGGAGGTAAAGCCAGTTATATCAGCCCCAGTATTTTACTGGTACTTTAGCTTTTTCAACTTTGGCGGGATGAAAGGCAAAGTTGACCTCAGCAGAATTTTCACTCAAAAGACAGAGAGATCTGTCAATTCTACCATTCCTCTGCACCGTAGTTAAATAATAAATAATAATAATAACAAAGTGAGATCGCAGCCATGGCTGATGCCAGTGATGCATGTCTGGCCCATTTAAGAGTATCCTTGATGCGTTGGGTGATATGATATGCTTGAGAAGACCTGTTGAGTCAAGTAAAAGCAAAATTGTAGCTGTGGCCAGTGCCATCTGACTGGCTTCTGTGCCAGTGGCAAGTGAAATGCACCATCTGCACGTGGTCGATGTCAGTGCCACCTGATTGGCTCCTGTGCCAGTGGCAAGTGAAAAGCACCCACTACACTCTCGGAGTGGTTGGTGTTAGGAAGGGCATCCAGCTGTAGAAACATTGCTAGATCAGATTGGAGCCTGGCATGCTAGTCCCCAATCAAACCGTCCAACCCGTGCCAGCATGGACAAGTAGACATTAAAACCAAAATGACGATGATGACAAAAGTGCATCAACGAAGCTAATACTTACATTCTTTAAGGACGAACTGTGACGCAATTCTCTGTTTGAAGAAAGTTGTAATGTCTGTTTTGATGCTTTCTAGATTCTGCTCAATGAAGCTGTAGTACTCGGAATCATGTCGCTGACATATAGCTAGAAGAACAATTAGCAATAACTCAGGGTCACAAACAGAACTAAATCAAGTCAAGCCTCTCAATAACGCTAGAAAAAGCAGCCAAGCCTCCTTCAAATCACACATTACTTTCTTAAAAAAAGGTGTGTTATGATTGATACAGTTCTAAATACGCTATGAATGCAATATGGCTGAGTTGGTTAAGATGTTTGCTTTGTAATCATAATGTCCCCAGTTTGATCCCACCATCTGGCACATTTTGGGCAAGTATCATTTATTATATCCTTGAGTTGATCCATGCAATATGAATGACAACAGGGTAGATAGAAACTGGTTAGAAGCTTGCTAGACAAATTGTATCTGTATTTCAAAGGTTCAGCCATCACACACACACAGAGTGTGCCATGTTGATTCTGCTGGAATATCAAACTAAAATCATCCATAAAAATTCTATGTTAATTTATTTTCTAAAAACCAACAATGACAAAATTCATTATCTCCATTATTTTCAAAATATTAATTGAAACCAAGATAATGCAGCTGATCCCTGTTGATACCAACCTGTCTACCCCCCCCCACCGGTTCTATGATGCAAACTTCCAGTTTTAAATGAAAACCATCCCTTAAAATTTCATGTCGATACAACATTCCAAAGACCCAGCTTAATAACAACAAAGTTGTTTCATTAGATTCTTCATTATTATTCAAATTAATTGAAACAAAAGAGGAGACATGGCATCAAAATATAGCAATACAAGGATTATAAAGGTGCCTGTATTTTGGAATGTTTAACCATTTATGTGTTAGTCCAGTAAGTATGTAGCTCAGTTGAGCAAACAGCTCAATATGCATCATCTAAACTGATAGGGATCCATTATTTCTAGACAGAGAAGGAGAAAGTCCCGTGGCTGTGATCTTTATGCAGGGACACAAAGACTGATGAGCAGAAAACAAGAAAGCAACTTCATAATCCAGGCCCAATTCGAATGCTTGCAACAGAGTAAATTCCCCTTAAATAGGAATCACTAGGGATCAGCAGAGAGTAACAGCAAAGGGTCTGACTTACCCAGAAGAGCTCCGTTTTTAACGAAGCATCGAAATTCTGAGCCTGGATGAATGTTCACCCATCTTCTAAGGACCAAATTGTATTCTAACTCTGGCTGGTTGCACTCAGCATCCTCACAGTATTCAAAGCTGGAAGAGAAATAATAAAGAAAGTGATACAAGAAATGTTAAGGTTACTAATATATCAATATTAGAGCAGTGGATTGGCTGAATTGTCAGAATGGTGGACAAAATGATTTGCTGGGGTCAATGGCATCACCTAACCCCTTCTTCTTAAAACCGCTGGCCTTGTGCCTAATTGGAAACATTATTGAAGGTAGTGAGCTGGTAGAATGGTTAAAGCATCAAGAAAAATGCATTGTGGTATTTCTTTTGGCTCTTAACATTCTGAGTTCAAATCCTGTCAACTTCACCTTTCATTCCTCTGGGGTCGATAAAATAAATACCAGGGTCAATGATATCAACTAATGCCCTCCCTTCAAAATTGCTGGCCATGTGCCTAAATCTGAAACTATTATTATTCTGATTATGAAAGCAAAGGCAGCAGCAGACTCCCTCAACAAAATGCTTCAAGTTCAAATCCAGCTGAGGTTGACTTTACCTTTCATCTTTTCAGGGTTAATAAAATGAGTACCAGTTGAATATTTCAGGTCTTGACCCTTTCGTTAATGTATTTCTAAGTAAAACACACCCCTTATGAGTTTCAATTAAAATCTAAAATAATCACCAATTTAGACTGGTTTCATTAAACAACTAACTTTTTTATTTATCAACATATTACTGTGATTTTTTGAAAACAATTGAAGAAAAGGTTCTTAATTAATTCTATTGTATAACTTTTGTCTTAAAGTGACTCTAATTACAGGTAGACCATAAGCTATCTTTTTACTCAGTTTGTTTACTTTCTGTGAAATGGTTTGTTTACGCAGTGATCGTTTCAAACAAGCCTACATTTGCTTGATTTCTCCATATCTTCTGTTGAAGAGCCCTTTCTCTCACAAAATTAGACACAGAAACAAGATGGTGTTATGCGAAAAATGCTTTGTAGTATTTCTTCTGACTTGCTCAGACCATACCAGGGTCAACTTTACTTTTCATTCGTTTTGGGGTCAATAAAGTATCAGTCAGGTACTGCAATCATTTTCCTTTCTTTTCTCTCTTTCTCTGCCTTTTTGTCTTTCTCTCTCACTCTTTCACTCTCTCTTCTTTCACCTTTTACTCATACCTGTTTCTCTCTCTCCAACACCAACCTATGACCAGCAAAAATAAAAGAAAAAACCAACCCTGAAAGGAATGCCACAACATAAACTGCCACTGCAGCCTCCTAGAAAAATTCCATGGCAAACACATAGCATCAATCATGTTAAGTAACCAAAAAAGTGGGAGATTGTTGGCATTTGGATAGGAAATCTTTACTAATTGTGATTGTTTATTAGGAAAGAGATATTAGATTTATAAATGGGAAGTTCAACACATTACTTACGGACTGGTTAAATCATGGGTAACAAAGTCTGAACTTTTCAACAGTAAATAAATATCAGCTGGGCAGGTACAGAGAAGAGTTTTACTGAACGAAATCCAAAATGCATCCTATTCAAACAGCAAAAATAAATATATATATATATGTGTGTATATATATATATATATATATATATATACCGGAGTAAGCACATGCAATGAGTAACGGTTTTTTTGTTATATTTCTGCTGCTTTTAAATAAAGTATATATATATATATATATATATATATATATATATGTACATATACATATAAAAAGTAGAAACCCACAAAGTTCAGAGATGAGCCATAATTCATTTACCTCTGACAGTTGTTCCATGAGGAATAAACATCATTAATTAAAAAATTACATATTAAGATACATAATTAATTAATACAAATATATCAGTTTAAAGCAATGCTCATCTCAGACCATCAGAAATATTAGGGGTGATGCCATCCATAGACTGTTGCTGGATGTAAAATCTTGTGAAGGTGTATGGATAGCAGAGCCAATAATTTTCGTAGTGATTTGGGATAAACACTGCTTTCAATAAATTTATGTTGAAAGTATTTCAAATGTCAAACTCTGCCAGACCAGCTGCTAATTTAAAACTAGGTGAGTTTTCTTGATCACGTAACTGAAAATGACACTGAAAATACCAAAAATTTAATGAGCTAATAATTCTAATGAATTAAGCATAATAACATTGGTGTGATACTGACTGTATGCCTACTTTTGCAGCCCACCTGTATAGGTATGCATGTGTGAGTGTGTTCATGTCTAAGTGTTTTGACATTGTGTGATTGTCATATATGAATGTTATTCATTTCCAGTCTTCTGCAAAAACATGTCTGACCATGGCAAAACAGGTAAGTGTTGGCAGCAGGCTGGAGGCATCTGGCCTCAATAAATGCCATCTGAGCCATAGATACATGACAAAGTGGACATATTTATATATATATACACACACACACATATATATATACAATAATAAGAGAGTTCTAAAGTACTTACCTTTGGAGAGCTCCAGTTTAATTTGGGGAACACTTCCCCATCAAGTTCTTCAATACAACTTCGGATTTTTTTATCCAACTCTGGGAAGTCTGGTACCTAGCATGAACATAAACATATACAAATAATATGGGGTGGCTTATTAACAATAAATAACCTAAAGGTAAATTTATAGACATTCACTAAAGTGACAGAGGGTACAAAGTGGTACTAGCATTGCTAGAAATAAGAGTCAAAAGAACTCATTAGCCACAAAAACACAATATTAATAAGATGACAAGGGAGACAAAGCTCCCTACGGTCACAGACATAGCCATATTACTAGTGATTTCGAATTTTGATGCAGGGTATCTTAATTCTCGTCAGTGGTTCTTACTGTGCCTAGGGTTAAGCTCAGCTCACCTTGTCAACTTCTATGAAAAACCATTAATATAACTTTGTCTGTGACCATAAGGAGCTTTGTCTCCCTTGTCAGTTTATTAAGATAGTGCTTTTGTGGTGAATGAATACTTTTGACTCTTATTTCGAGCAATGCCAGTACCACTTTGTACCCCCTGTCACTATATATATATATATATATAAAATGATGGGCTTCTACACAGATTCCATCTGCCAGATTCACACTTAAGGCATTGGTCAGTCTGAGGCTTTAGTAGAAGACACTTGCCCAAGGTGCCACACAACGGAAATGAACCTGAGACCATGTGGTTACAAAGTGAACTTCTTAACTACGTGTGTCATCATCGTTTAACGTCCGCTTTCCATGCTAGCATGGGTTAAAAATGGACACAAAACAAACAACCCACTGCCTCGTCTCTCTCTCCTTTTTTTACCACGTCTACCTGGCCTCTGAACATGCTTGGTCTCATATAATCATCCACTTAGGCACTCTTAGTGTATATGTGTTGAATGTCCCAAGCCCTGCACTTTCTGCTATGTCTAACCGTTTCTTCCCACCCTATACAACTTATGAGAGTTCATGTGGGACACTAGCAGAATCAATCTCATTGATCTCAGAAGATCTGTAAAGCCAGGCCAGGTGCACAACTCCTTCCACTGGACCAACACCAGGTGCACAGTTCCTTCCAGCAGACCAACACCAAGCCATTTAAGAAGAAGAGAATACTTCAAACCTTTAAACACATTTGTTACCATATTTCTATGGAAATAACATTGACTTTCTTAATTTATTAATTTTTAAAATGATAGAGAATTTAGTAAAATAAGTTTATTAAAACTGGTGTTTGGAACATAAATTGACATGAAATTTTGATGGAAGGTTTTGATTCAGTGGAGTTTGGTGAAGTCCTCTGGCTTAAGCTGTCTAACCCCTGCCAGCATAGAAGATAGATATAGAATGTTAATCAAATCTCATCAAATAATCTGTTTAGAACAGGAAATTTGTATCAAAGTTATGGTTGGGTGGATAGGTGGATGGGGAGTGAGGGGATCATCTGAAGCAGGTCTGTAAAATGGCAAACAATTCTTACCCGATTTTCATCTTGTGTGGAATTCCATTCATACTGAAAAAAAAAAACAAAAAAAAACCTTCATTAAACAGCGTTTATTTATATTTCTTCATATTTTAATATGGTTGAGAATGTATGAACAGGGTGCAACAGAAAAACCTGCCCATATTTTACACAACCCTTGGTGTGCTGCATGTGGTACTGGTTTCTTCATTTAGCTGATGATTTACGATTTTTTTTTGTTCATGATTTGGAGCACATTTACTGTTGAAATGTTTTGTCAACCTGTAAAAATGTGGGAGGTTTTCTTGCTACACCCTGTGAGTGTGTTTGTGTGTGGTAGTTTGCTACACACTGTGTATGTGTGTTTGTGTAGTAGCTTGCTACACTCTGTGTGTGCCTGTGTGTGTGTGTGTGGTAACTTGTTACACTCTGTGTGTGTGTGTGTTTGTGTGTGGTAGTTGCTATGCTACACCCTATGTGTGTGTGTGTGGTAGTTTGCTACACCCTGTGTGTATGTGTTTGTGTGTGGTAGCTTGCACTCTACGCACAATTATGCATATAAACACACACAATCAATTGATGATCCACTTCTGAACATTATGCTGTCATTCCAGTTTTTTTTGGTTACATCAAAACTAGATTATCAAATGCAATTTCTTATTTTTCTTTGGATAACAATTCATTAATTACAGAGATGTACTTGCATAGCAAGTGACTTGATCTGAGATCATGTGCTGAAACAAAAACAATTGCAGCATGGTAGGTGTTTATAAGCCATTTAAAAAAAACACACACACAAAAACCGTTAGATTCACTTCAACATTTAAATTTAATTTGTGTCAAAATATTTTTGCCGCTTTGAAACCGTGACCTGTTCACTGACAAGATTTTGTGCTGCATCTAATTAAATTCTATGTTTAGATTTCACAAGAGTCAACACTGTCTTGTTGTTTTGCTTTTCCTGACACCAACCACTTTGAAAGAATGTCCTGGGTGTATTTTGACAAGACTAGAAAGTCTTCTTGATGTTGCATTGTCTCTGCTTGTTCACCAATGACTTTAGAGAATGTACTTCTAAAAAGGGGATATAATGGGCAATTTAGTCTTTGATAGACAAGGAGACAAGACGGTCACAGCTAAAAGACTCTCACTGAAGGATTATGCTCAGTCAGAATCTCAATGAAATTAAACATCAGTTTCGTCAGTTTGCTTTTCCTAAATTATCCCCCACCCAAGACACCAATGCAGTTTTCTCCTTCCCTGTCGGGTAAATGCAAGTCAAGGGAAATAAAAGAGAGTAGGGTGGGGGGAATATTATAACTATTAACTCTTACATCATCATCAAAGTAGTCTTCGTCGTCACTTTCAGCATCCTCACGGCCTTTGGGTTGGATTTGACCTGAACTAAAAAACAAGAGTTTATTTTATAGAAATATAGGATTCACCTATTTCAATATATGTTACAATTTTTATTATATATAAATAAATTCTCTCTAAAACAATTCCTTATTAAAGTTATGGTGGCAAGGGTTGTTACATAAAATATCAGTAGGGGTTCTGCAGTTTTTGGGAAATTGCATTTTGGGTTCCGTGGGACACACTACCATAAGGTGTGTCACAGACAGTTGTTAAGGGTGTTGCAAGATTTTATAAAAGTTTACCAACATCATCATCATCATCATCATTATTCTCACAAGCATCATCCTAACCTCTCTCCTTTTCATCATTATCCCTTCCTTTCTCTTAGTCTCTCTGCTTGCTTCCATCAAATACATTGGTCCTCAAACTTATTATTTTGCTGAAGAATCCTAAAGAATCTTGGACGCCTTGTTGAAGGCCATGAGTGCAGCCACTTCCCACACTCTAAATCATTGTCACCATTTTGATGTCTGCTTTTTTTTTTTTGCAGTGGTTGGACAAGACTTGATGAGACAATATCGATGCGGATTCTGACTTCTTTTTCAGCAAAGGAATTATATTCAGTAACACTGCAAGAGTCAAAGCCATTGTCTTTTTTCCTTTCTGTAGGACAAAAGTGTCATCACTTCTAGCTGAAAGATGTGAAAGCAAAGACACGGCAGATACAAACATACACACACATGTGTGTGTGTGTATGTGAGTATTTGGTTGTTACATATATTTGTGTACTCATTCATTTCCGGTTTGTTTTACTATGCTAATATGGATTAGGAAAATATGTGTTGAGATAAGATGGAGTTCAGTTCAGTAACTATTTAGCAAATTTCCTTCACAAGGCATTGACCAAGCCAAGGCCAAAGTAGAAGATACTTGTCCAAAGGGTCATCCAGTGAAGACAGAACCCAAAACCATTGTGAAACTAAGTCAATGACGTACATTTAGAAGAAGACAAATATCTAAAAACCTGAATTTTTTGTAAATATTCAATAAATTTGAACTCACCCTTCTGGAAGGAAAACCCGATCAGCTTTCAGGTAATCGACAAACTGTTTGGGTAGTGGAATAATAAAGCTATGGAATGACATAAACAGAAAAGAGGAATATTAATTAGGGTTGATATTTTCATTTCTGACATCAAAATATAAATTTCAAAATAAAATATTACGATCTCAAAACTTTGCTTCCTATATTTCCAACAGTATATCTGGATCTTTAGACTAAAATTATCCACTCTGACCTCCTGCCCTAATTTTTTTCATTGTGATAGAGAGTGAATTGAGGGAGATGTGGCAGCTAATTCTAGCAGATCAAAAAATTTCTTAGATGGTCTTTTATTGGTTAAAAATGTCTATTGTTGTTGGTTAGTTCTTTGTCAGCTCCTATGGTTATTTAGTTCTTTGTCAGCGCTTATGATCAAATGAATTCCACCAATAACCAGCAATCCCATCTTAATTGTTTAAAACAGAAAAGAAAGATTCAAGAATGATTTTGCTGCTATGTCTAATAGATTGAGGAATCTTCAGAACATTTTGGAAGTTGAAATATTAACACTATTTGACAATGTCCAGGTGAATATATTTGAAAAAGCACCCACCATTTCCCATGCAAAAAGAAAACAAAAAAGAGAACAAAAAGTTTCTATGGATTCTGGTATTTTCAACAATGGAAATTAGAATTTTCTCAAAAAATACCCCAGCTTTTCATACGTCTCTCTTGCATGCCACATTTGATGCTTCTTATGTCTAACGTTTCTCTCAGGGTGCTTACACTCTGTCGTGTGTGCACACTGACATTACACATCCAGCGGATCATGCTAGCTTCTCAAAAAAAAAAAAAGAAAAAAGTTTACAAAATATCACTTTCAATTTGTGATCATTAACTGAAATAATGCCAGAATATCTATTGTTGTTGTTGTTATTTAGATCCTTGACAGTCCTTATGGAGGAAACACCTGTGACCAAAAGCATTTCACCTATAAACCCTTCCTGCTTTTGTTTAAATTCGTCTAAAACAACAAAAATTTCCATGGTAGGTCTTAATTTAGATCACTTGAAAACCAAGAAGTCTGTCTCATTGTACATCATTTCAGATGCGTGGATATGAAAAGCGACCGGCTGGCATGATTTGAGAGATTTTGTTGCTATTTTAGTATCAATGAAAGAGGATGTCATCCTCGCCATTTACAAGGGGTCCATCACTATTTCAAAAAAAAAAACAAAATGAAAACAACAATTCTGTATAATGCATTATTATTTATGCATGGGTAAGAGTGATGTATCAAACACACACACGAGCGAAAACAGCCTTCCATATTCAGTGGTGTTTTGTGAACAGAGGCCCTTTTGATACCGACATGCCAGAGACTGCTGCTCGTTCTAATATTCAAACTTCCTGCTTTAGTAATCTAAATCAGTGCTCTGCAACCGGTACGCCGCGGCACACTGGTTCGTCACGAGACGATGCAAGGTGTGCCGCAGTGTAACCTGAATAATTTTTTCCCTATAATTTTAGTTCAGGTGTGCCGCCGAATTCTGAAAAGAATATAAGTGAACCGCAAGCGATAAACGGTTGAGGAGCACTGATCTAAATTAGAAACTTTCCACCAAAATTCCAAGGTCCAAACACTCGTCTAATATTGACATGGTTATTTTTATTAGATTCTTTCCAATTTTCAAAATTAACTGTAACAAGCTAAGTGTGTTTCAATATAAATATAACAAACGAGGAGAAATATATTTAAACCGCGACTACGTTTGACATGATAACCGGATCACTTTCAGAAATAAGAAAAGTTTATTATTTTCAATTCTGAAATATTCTGTAAAATACAAATCGCTACCATTCGTGCAGAGTTGTTACCCTTTACACATTTCTTTTGGTTTATACAAAGATCGGGGTTTTAAGAATGATCGTTCCTATTCGGCATGTGAGGTTTAGTTAAGTCCGACCCGTAAAGCCAGACGAGTGACACTCCTCCTTTAAATATATATTACTAGGAAGTCCAACTTGACTGTTGTTACCAGAGGGAACCGTCGGAGTGACTGTTGTGCTTAATTAACTTAAGGACTGTATTTAATATAGAAATACACATCGAGAAACAAGCGATATGATAAAAGAAAAATAATACAAAAAAGAAAGAAGTGAACAAAGGATAAGACAAGAGATACCTTCGTGGGGTGACATTCTTAAAAGCTGGATACCAACTGGAGAAGCCACAATTTAACACATGCTGCACTTTCATAATGAATCACCAATGTAAATAAAGTGTTCTTAAACGTTAGAGAGTTCACAAAGTAAGAGAAAAGAAAAGCAGCTAGAGTTATCTCCCTTGAAGTTACTTTTAAACTTCGCTTAGTCTGATAGCGGAGAGTCTCTTTATTACTCTTTTACTCTTTTACTTGTTTCAGTCATTTGACTGCGGCCATGCTGTAGCACTGCCTTTAGTCGAGCAAATCGACCCCAGTTTTTATTCTTTGTAAGCCTAGTACTTATTCTATCTGTCTTTTCCGTCGAACTGCTATGTTACTGGGAGTAAACACACCAGCATCAGTTGTCAAGCGATGTTGGGGGGACAAACACAAACAAACATATATATATATACATATATACGACGGGCTTCTTTCAGTTTCCATCTACCAAATCCACTCACAAGGCTTTGGTCGGCCCGAGGCTATAGTAGAAGACGCTTGCCCGAGTGTCACGCAGTGGGAATGAACCCGGAACCATGTGGTTGGTAAGCAAGCTACTTACCACACAGCTACTCTTGCGCAAATATTTCATTCCCCACCCTTTTTTTATGGAGCTTTGGAATAGATTTTTGACACAGGCGAGGAAGGAAGAGAGCAGAAAGCTAAGGGCAAAAATACGAAAGCTTAAGATTTTAAAGTAAACTGACCTAAAAGCATCCTTCGAAATTGTGATATAACGTTGAATGAAAAAAGCAAGGATACTATAAAAGGAGGAGAAAAATAATTCCTTGGTCCTTTACTTCTCATATCAGGTCGCGGTAGCTATTCCAAAACAGCGTCAGATGTTCCATACCTTATGGAGAACGAAAACGTTATGAATGTTGAAAGGTTTGGGCAGAAGAAATTTTTGTAATTTTTTTTTTTCATCTCAGGAATGTAATTGTCATTATAGAATAATAAACAAACAATAACAAAAAAAAAACAAAAAAAAAAAGAAACCCGCTCTTTTCTTTCTCCAAAAGTCATGGGACATTTACATCGAAACAGCATTTTTTAATGCTCCCTGGACAAAAGACATCATCATTTCTTCACATTGGTTCAGGTTATCTTATTTCGTGAAAAATAATGTCGTTCATTACAGCTTTCCAATGGACAAACGAATGTTTCCCTTTGTTTTTGTTGGTGAAATTGAAATAAAGTTACTTAAACTTTAAGTAGAATCAGACGGGTAATTTTGTTTGAAAGCACCGGTTTTACAGGTTTCTCGTCGCTACATCTTTTAATGAAACGCTTTTAATGAAACGTTCGCATGCATGTTAACTTATTTACAATTTACACCACACATACACCCCCCCCCCACACCCACACCCACAGAGTATCGATCAGACTCTCAGATATTGTCATACGTCGCTGGTCACACTGCACTTGGCATTGCTTTTGCCTTTGCATGATGCCATTCCACTGGCCAGACGAGCAGCCCCCCCTCCCCTTGATCGGAAGGAGGCGATTCTGTGACACGAGGTAACCTATTTACAGCTGAGTGGACTGGAGCAATGTGAAAGGAAGGGTTTTGCTGAACAACAAAACGCGCGGCACGATCCGGGAATCGAACCCGCGATTTAACGATCGTGAGTGTAACACATTAACCACTTGGTTACGTACCTTCAGACACGCACACACACACACACACATTTCATGATGGCTGAATTGTTAAGAAGTTCATTTCGCAGCCAAGCAGTGCCGGGTTCGATTCATCTGCAACAGAAAATGACATCTTGGGCAGATATCAATCTCTTATAGCGTTCAGTTGACTCATGTCTTGAAAACGAAACTGGATGGACGTAAACTGCATAGAACCCCCTCTTTAAATGACAAACCGCAGTGATGTAGTTTTCAAAAACGGAATCGGAATAAATTTAGTTTTAATTACTTTACTTATCCTGTAATAAATGAATAAATAAATAAATAAGTAAAACAGCCATTTCTGATCGGAGAAAATATCAAAGCTGCTACGGCATTGACCGTCTTGTATTTCCTTCAATATTTCTATGATAACATTATCGTTCGTGTCGTTCGTGTTTCAATATGCTAGCGTCTAATTTGTGACAGATTTGACAACTGATTGTAATAAGCCGAGCGACCGCTTAAAAGCTTCCACGTTGGAAATAAGCACAAATACAGAACTGGTTTAGTTGCCTTGTTGGGAAATTGAGGCGAACTTGGTTAGTTTTTATGCTGAATTCAGCTTTCCTTGTGATTACAAGTGGGAAAAGAGTCACACACACAAACACACGCGCGCGCGCAAAGACTATTTCTACTACACTTCATCTAAATGAAGTTCTTATCTGTTTTAAAGTTTACCAAGACAAGAATTTTTCCTCGTCTCTTGGTAAACTTGGCCTTCGCGTGGTCCCTGTTATACCAGTCTGAGTGATAAGATTGAAGTTCATTATTGTCCAGCTTGAATTTGGGCATTTCAAGGTCTCTTAAAAGACAAAGTAAAAAAGAACAGGGAGTTGCTGGTGTAAGTGGGTGTCTTATGGAGCGAATTTTGTGACTTAATATGTCAGCCAATGGTTTGATGCCCCCAAGTGACCCTTGGACACTTTCAGTGAGCTTCGTTTTATTGCAAGGGATCTTTCCTGTTGCTCTTCCTTTTATGACGAGACTATCAAGAAAACAACATCAACAAAATCTTCAAACTAACTCATCCTACTCCCACCCAACCAGTGGATTTTATACTGTAAAATATAGATATCCACCCGAAATGACGGGGAAATTTCTTTGAAACCTTCTACTATTTATAAGTTCTTTAGTACAATTTTGGCAATAATTTCAGGAGGAGGGCGTTAGTGTCAACTAACACTTATTTTATCCAAAAAGATGAAAGGCAGAAATAAACTCGGTGTTAAATACAGAGCGTAAAGGACCGGAAGAAATGCAGCTAAGCATTTTGACCGATACAATAACGATTGTACCAGCTCACACAGCCTCCTTCTCTTTATAAATGATAAGGCGAAAATAGAGATTGCTACCATAAATTGTTCTTCCTTTGTCATGGAGCTGGATGAGGTAAAAATGTTGGAAACCATCTCCATTTTACACACATGAAACACAGGACGTATTCTTCTGTCGTCCATGCATCATATATAATACACATCCCCAGCTATTTTTCAACCTCTTGAGTAATTTGGGTCTTATGAAAAGAAAGCTTTATTTTACTCAAAACGTATGAAACAATGGCGAAATAAAAGTCTGAAAACGAACATGGATTTTTTTAATACAAACTTATGAAAATGCTTCGAACGGGCAAAATGCGTAGCTAGAGAGTGTGCCGCCCAGGGTGGTCATTCAATTTGCACCCCTCCCCAAATGCATATTGCCTACAACAGACTGGAATGTGGTTTCACCTCCATAAAAGTACCGCCCGAGGCGGACTGCCTCCCTCTAGCTACGTTAGTGCAGGCAACGGGTTAGACATGGTAAAGTACCCCAATGTGTTCAATTGTCACAGCTGCCTTACTATGAGAAACACTGCCCTAAACTAGAATAGCAGCACAAGTTTTTCATGGCTTTGTTCCACGGAACTCTTGTTTCTCCATGAACAATACGGCCGAAGAAAAATACATCAGGGCATGCAATGCACGCTTAATTAATACAAGTACATTAATAAAGGTAATAAAATTATAGTGTTTTTTTGTTTATTCAATATCTCATTAAATATCACGTATACTTCGGCTTTGAACTCATACAACGCAACGTGAAACGTTTCATCGTTACCTGAATAGAGTGCTCTAGTGGAAGCACGTGGCTTAGTGGTTAGGGTGTTGCACTCATGATCGTAAGATTGTAGTTTCGATTCCTGGACCGGTGAAGCGTTGTGTTCTTGAGCAAGATACTCCATTTCACATTGCTCCAGTCAACTCAGCTGGCAAAAATGAGTAATCCGGCGTCCCGTCCATTTTGGGCAATTTCTACTCCATGGAAACCAGGAAACCGACACTTATGAGCCTGGCGTGGCTGGAGAAGGTAACTGTACCTATACTGTGCTATGATGTATATAATTTCATCTTAATTCCGTACCAAAAACATTCCTTACAATCTCGCGAAAGGATCTCAAATATGTATAATAGTGATCTGAAAAAAAAAAGAAAAAAGAAAAAAGCTTTTAGTAATTAAAATTATCGGAATCATTAGTAGACAAAATCGTTTCAGAGCATTTAAAATCTAAAAGCAACAACTAAGAGAAACGATTTTTTTATAATCTATATTTTCAAAATAGACTGTTAGTGAAATATACGCGGTTGGATAAGTTCATATAAAGAGTAATCTGACGTCATGAAGCTGCGTTTTCGTCAGAGGGAGGACGCATTTATTTTGTACCTATTGAGTCTGGAGAGAGTGGTAGTACCCATGACCTTTTCAAGCAACCACCCTTGAAACAGTTGAGCTTGATGTTAATATTTCATTTAGACTGTTGCAGATTAACACCCGTTGGTAAGACATGAACAGGATCATTGCAGTAGGACGAATATCTGGGGAGAAAGGATTGTTAGTGCTGAGCCGAGGGTGGATTCGAAGGAAGAAAGGTGATGAAAGAAAGACGAATTATCCGCGGATGGCTGAGACTGGGAATAGAAGTTAATGCGAGTTTGAGGATGGGGAAAATGGAACAAAGGTGATGAGAATTGCGGGAGACGAGTGGGATGCAATAATTTGAGTGACGGAAACCAACCAACTCAGAGTAACGATAGAAATGTGAGAGAGCCAGAGGAGGCTGAAGTGTGACGAGAAGTCACTGAATATCAACCAGCCGAGTGGTCCGTCTCTCTCTCTCTCTCTCTCTCTCTCTCTCTCTCTTTTCACTGTCTCTCACCCCACTCCTCTTCTCTCTCTTTCTCGGATGAAAAGTTAGTTCAAAACCATTATATCTTTCTATTCTCACGACAGTACAAATTTACCTAAAATTCATCTTTGTTTATCCGACTCAGACCACCAC
>NC_068991.1:78753337-78757685 GCF_001194135.2 Octopus bimaculoides
TAATTTTGTATTTATCCGTATGAAATCCTCGATGGTGCTTTGCGTTCGTCATTTTAAAACTTAATCAATCATCGGTTATTCTATCGAACCTCTCTTCCCACGGCTTAACAAATTATAAACAAAAAGAATTATCTTTGTTTTTTAATTTTTTTTGTTGCTTTTATTTGGTTATTTTGTTTTATTGTTTATCTATACTTTTCCTTCGTTTATTTTCTCATTTGCTCTTATTGATCTTTTTGCGTATCCGTTCTGACATGTTCTACCAGACTGTCAATTGCCTCCGTTTCGTCGTCATCGTCACCATCGCGCACACAACACCACCCCATCTTCCCACCAGCACCACCACTACCTTCACCACCAGCACCACCATCATCATCATCCTTATCATCGTCACCGTCGTCGTCATCTTCTTTATGTTATCTTAAACGTCATTACGATCATCAAATACTGAAGCAGCTGCATCATCATCATCATCATCATCATCGTCGATCTCGAATTAACCCCCATATGGCTCCTGAGTGTAATAATGATAATAATAATAATAATAATAATAATAATAATAATAATAATAATAATAATAATACTAATAATAATAATGTGGTGTAATGATTCTCAAAAGGGGGGAAATCAGTAAAAGCCAAGGGATCAAGCTGGAAAGTATTGAAACTATAAAGGAAAGTCGGAGAGGAATGATATAAGTACCTGGGTATCATTGAAAGAGATAAGATGAATGAACACAAGATGAAAGAAATGTACAAGAAAGAGTATTTGAAGAGAACTCGGTTTCTACTCCGATCGAAGCTAAATGGCTGCTATAAAATTAGAGCAATTAACACGTGGGCGGTTGCTTTGATTGAGATATGGGACAGGAATAGTATCTTGGAAGAAGAATTACAAGATATAGACCGGAGAACAGGTAAATTAATGACAATGAACAAGGAACTACACCCCAAGAGTGTCAAGATTGTATTTAAAGAGGAAAGAAGGAGGACGGGGATTGGTGTATTGTGAAGGTCGTGTAATGGAAGAGGAAAACAGCCTGGCTTGGTATGTCAAGGGGAGTAAAGAAGAAATGATTGAAGCAGTGAAAATGCAGGAACCCTTAAAAGTAAACGAAGCTGTAGATCCAAGACAATTTAAGAAAGACCAGAGAAAGCAGATGAAGAAAATTTGCCAGGACAAGAAAATACACAGTCAGTTCTTGGAGAATAAAGATGAGATTGATTGGAACAGAACCTGGCAATGGCTGCAGAAAAGAGACTTAAAAGGGCCCACTCAGGCATTACTGTGCAGCGCTCAAGAAGAAGCTCTCAGAACAAACTACTCCAAATATCACATTGATAAAAGCACTCACTCGACACAGTGTAGGATGTGCTCCGAGAAGGGAGAAAGTATAAGCCATATTGTTAGTGAGTGCTGTACACTCGCACAATGTGAATACAAAAGGAGACACAACAATGTGGCCAGATATGTCGACTGGCTGTTGTGCGGGAAAGCAAACCTCGAAAGAGCCGGACAATGGTATGAACATAAGCCAGAGGGAGTAATGGAAAGCGAATATTACAAAATAGTCCGGGATCTTAACATACTGTGCGACCAAGTCATAGAAGCGAGACGATCAGTTATCGTGATCATCCATAAAGATGAAAAAGAAGCAAAGATAACAGTTGCTGTAATATCAGGTGATTCGAGAGTGAAATATAAGGAAACAGAAAAGAGTGAGAAATACCAGCCACTGCGGGACGAGATAGGAAAGTTATGGGGCATGAGGAAAGTAATGGTGATACCGGTGATAATTGGAGCATTAGGGAGCAGTTTCCAAGGGCTTTGAAAAACGTATTAAGAATATTGGGGTTGCTGTCAGGCTCGAAGTGATCCAGAAGACAGCATTGTTGGGTACAGATCACATTCTAAGGAGGTTAGTGTCTCTTTGAGCCACAGGAGAAGGGACTACTTGAAAGCTTTGGTGATTTGTTGTTGCCTGCTTTCGAGTAAAGAATAACCGGTAATTAAAAAACTATCCGAGAGTCTTGCAGAACAACAATAACAACAACAAAAATAATATTGATAATAATAATAGTCAATACTGGGTGGTGAGGGTTGTTGAGCGCCCATCACTTATAAAATGCCCCAACGTCCTGCAAAAGACCTATCCACTGACAGTCAAACCCGACTCTTTCGCTAAACGAACAGAAGTGTGGGAAAAGGCGAGTATCTGGCGCCTTCAAATAACCAGTGCTCCGGGTAGGCTGTACTTGTTAGCGTTGGATGGCAAGCAGTCTAGGAGAAGTAATACTCTTAGTTCAAAACCAGGAGAGCAAGGCCCCTGCCGCCTTGGTGGACTACCTTGATAGGGATCGTGTCTCGGTAAAAATACCGGGTCGTAGTAACCCCAAAACACCCCTCATTTATGAGTGAAAATGCAAAGCAAAATAGATGACGATAATGGTGTGAAGGGGACAGGAACCAATGGGGAATGTGCTGCACCCGACAGGTGCTTCACTGTGCAGCAGGGTGATCCCAGTCATAATCCAGCAACTACTAGCCATGCCAGAAGATGTAAGTGGAATAAAGAAGAAAACATGATGGGGATAGAGTGTTACTACCGGAGCACTCCAGTGGACATGGTTAAAAAGGATTGGTGCAAGTGTGAAGGTAGAACACCAACAAATTCATCATTGCTTGGAACTGCAAGAATTCTTCGCAGGGTTCTTGAAGCATGACCAGTAAACAAGGGTCACCTTAGTCTGCTGGCTGTGGACAGCTGACACTTTCTATCATACCAGGCAAAAAAACTGAGAGTTTGCATTTGATAATAATAATAATAATAATAATAATAATAATAATAATAATAATAATAATAATAAGAAGAAGAAGAAGAAGAAGAAGAAGAAGAAGAAGAAGAATGATGCAGGTAAAACTGTGCTGTAAGAACTTCACAATAGCAATGGACAGGTACTTATCTAATACAGGGGACTGGATCATGCGGCTTGTGTGCAAACATGAAAGCAGCAAAAAGTCACAGTCTATTGTCATGGAAGCTTGCAAATTTGGAAGGGAATCTGGCATTAACCCTGAATTAGATGAAAAACCTGAAACTACTACCACCAAACAAGCAAAACGGGTCAAACAAACTGCAAAAAAGAACGGGCTGAAACAAATTGAGGAGCAGTAGGGCTCGAAGCCTCTGCATATGGACAGTATACATTTTCAAAGACGAAATGCAGATATAGACCAAGCAACAACCCATCAGTGGTTGAGAAGCTCGGGACTGAAAGTAGAGACTGAAGTTTTCATATTGGTGGCACAAGATCAAAGCTTGCTTACCAAAAACTACCAGGCTAACGGTCTTCAAAACGGTTTTGAACTTAAATGCAGATTCTGCGATAAATTTGATGAAACAATAGAACATCTCGTCTCGAGATGTCCTGTGCTGACACCAAACGAATACAAAAATTGCCACGATAGGGTAGGACAGTATTTACATTGGAAAATATGTAATCACTTCAAAGTCAGCACTCCTGCTTACTGGTATGAACATCATCCTGAGCCAGTATTTCAAGGGTAAAATATCATTATCTTTTGGGATTTTCTAGTCAACACCGACAGAATCCAGGCTAATCGACTATAGTCATTAAAGGCAGGGAAGAAAATACTTGAAGACTAATAGACGTAAGTGTTCCCACTGATAAAAATATATCTCTAGAGGAATTTGATAAATGAAGTAAATATATGGACCTGAAAATTAAGATAGAAAAGATATGGCATCTTAAAGCGAGACCTGTTCCAGTTATTGTGGGTGTCCTTGGTATAATAAGAAAGGGATATCAAAAACATTTAGATAATATCCCAGGAGAACCATGTTTCAGAGAAATCCAAAAGATTGTGCTGACAAGTACTGCCCACATCCTATCAATTTAAATGTATGTATTGTATTACATGAAGATATTTCGCTACTGCCGCAGTCATTTCCCCCTTCAAGCTGTCAGTTATACAGTAACATCTTTTATCCTTCACTCGCTCCAGGACGCCACGTGTGTCTCGGCAAGTTACTGTAACAAACATGCAAATTAAAAGTAAATAATAATAATGATAATAATAATAATAATAATAATAATAATAATAATAATAATAATAATAATAATAATAATAATAATAAGTAATGATGATGATGGTGATAATGATGATGTGACAATTTCTTGACACTTCTGGTCATCAGAAAATGAATTAGTGGAGAGTGGAAAGGTGTAACAAACGACACTTTATTTCATAAGATGTCGTATGGAGTTAAAAAATATAAGAGCGACAACAAAGACAGCATCAACTCCACCACCACCACCGCGACCGC
>NC_068991.1:78760829-78762722 GCF_001194135.2 Octopus bimaculoides
CCTGAGGAAAGAACTTCCTTGTTGGTCTTGTAT
The DNA here is from genome assembly GCF_001194135.2 of Octopus bimaculoides. Classification (NCBI taxonomy): domain Eukaryota; kingdom Metazoa; phylum Mollusca; class Cephalopoda; order Octopoda; family Octopodidae; genus Octopus; species Octopus bimaculoides. The sequence continues at coordinate 78,760,863 of NC_068991.1, forward strand.
TGTCATCGATGTTTCTGCAACTTTATGATTTTTCTTGGTAAAGACTTTGGCCCATTTTTACCTATTGAAAGAAACGTCCACAATAGCCTGATCTGTATCCTTTGACCTGATTGGCATGAGACGCCCGGCCCCAGCAGGTGTTTGCGATTTGCTAGCATAGTTCTCAGTGTTGTTGAGGTACTTACACCATCTTGTGGTAAAAAATGTTGTTTGATCACAAATCCTAGTTTTTCCAGATTACCATTCATATATGTATTGGCATAACCAAACATATCAACGATTCCTAACATAAATTGAAAACCAGGGTAGAAAAACTGAAGCAATTTTCTATGAATATTTCTCTTCTTTCGTAACATTTTCATTGCTTTGCACATCTAGAATCATATTCACCAAAGCAAACTTTCATTTTAAAGAACCTAAAGTGTTATTTAAAGAAATTTGTCTACTATTTAAGGAGGTCTGGCGATTCATGACGAATCGCTAAAAAGAGATGAAAGCTCTGAAAATATAATTTTGATCCAAAATACTGACACCACTTCCAAAAATCTATCCATACGTATGTATGTATGTATGTATGTATGTATGTATGTATGTATGTATGTATGTATGGTAAGGGTCTTCCTATGACACTGACATGCAGTGTCTGTGCAAGACCGTGCCTCAGTAAAACTGGACTCATGAGTCATCTTCGTAGTCATAAACCAAGACCGATGATTGACCACCAGGCCACTGGTGATGATGCTACACACCATACTAATCCTGTCTGTCAGGCATGTGGAAGGGAGTGTGATTCAGCAGGAGGACTTCAACGACACGCAAAGGTACATGGAGCCCAATTACAACAACAGCCAGCTATTGCCAGTAAAGGTTTTGAATGCCAACTCTGTGCAAGACATTGTAGATCTTTGGCTGGGCTAAAAAGTCACATTCGATCACAGCACCGTTAAGGTAAGCTTCGTGCAATGGCCATACTCGATAACGAGCCATCATGTATGTATGTATGTACGTATGTATGTATGCATGTCTGTGTGTGTATGTATGAATGTATGTATGCAAATAAGTAGGGAGCTATGCATGCATGTATATATGGACGCTTGTGATGTATTCATGAATAAATGTATGTATGTTTATATATAATTTATCAATGTACGAATGCATGCGCTCATGTATGTAATCATGTATGCATGTATGTATCCATATCTATATGTATATATATATGTATATATGTATGAAGGTAGTTATATATGTATGAATATATGGATGTATACGTGTATGACTGTATTTATGTCCGAATATATGTATTCGTTTACACACATGTGTATGTATTACACTCATGTATGTATGTATATATGAGTCGATAAATGTACGCATGGCTGGATGAATATATATAGTTGAATAGAATCAAGGTGAAAATTTTCTGTTTTTATTTAATTTCAATCTATAAAATACGAAATCGAACCTGGCCTGATTCCAATTCATTATCGAATAATGCTTAAATAGATAAACAGAAACAGGCTGATCTTTCCTTGTAGAGTCCGAAGAAGAAATTGGAAACTACCTGTTTGCGTCCTTATCGACATAATAATATTGTCTTTTAATCCATCAAGTTATTCTGAGACTGTTTATTTTACCAATGTGAACAAAGCTGAATCGAAAACCCATGCGTCTACTAATTAAGGTTATTTCATTAAGATCGTTCATTATCAGCTTTCACACATCCATGTACACTTATACAGTGCAGTAAGTATCTATAAGTTATGTACTCATTAATAAATATATGAAGTGCATGCAATTACATAAATATAGAGATATTGTCTTTGCATATGGCTCTCTCTCTCTCTCTCTCTCTCTCTCTCTCTC
>NC_068991.1:78763068-78766565 GCF_001194135.2 Octopus bimaculoides
TATATATACATATATATATATATACATATATATATATATATAATGATAATAACAATAATGATTATTATTATTAACAACAACAGCAATAATACTACTACTACTACTAATAATAATGATACAAACAAGAGCACCCAGAGAGCGCAAACCTCCGCCAAGGCAGCACCAATGTCCTCCCAACGATCAGCCGGAGATGATTTTATTAAAATGAGAATATCTGGAATAAACTCGACTACTCTCACAAACGAGAATACTAAAAATGAACCTGACCGCTCTCAAAAATTAAGTAAAAAAGCCGGATAAATAATCCAGAATCCTTGTCCGGTACCTGATCGATCCCAATGGTAGTCATGGAATGTGAAGGTAGGTGTGCGGGCGGTGTTTGTAATGCTGTGTGTGTGTCATCTGCAGTGGGAATAGGGAGTTTTCTCTATGAAGGACTTTTTTAGTCTATCCACTGATATAGTGTCTTTACGACCATTAAAATCTATAGTGAAAAATTTATCTGTGCGTGACAGAAAACGGAAAGGAACTGCGTACGGTGCTGCTAGTGGAGGTTTAACAACATCGTAGCGCACAAAAACGTGAGCCCCAGAAATAAAAATTCCTTCAAAGCAGAGCTAGAAACGCAATTGTCAAGTAGGTAAGAGGTTTTAAACAGGAGTGATATATTCAAAATTGGTAGAACTAAAACTTGTCGAGGAAAAATTAAATTTATCATTGTTACTGAATATGTTAGTGTTATTTAATTTCTGAACGGTTTTGCTGCCGTTTGTTTATGTTGTTTGATTTCTTTATTCATCAATTTCTACTAAGATAGAGACGCGAGTAAAATTAATAATAGAGAAACGAAATTAAAACTTTGGAAACAGCAACGCCGCTATAACTTACGTGGAAGCCACGAGTGTGCTTTCAAGGGAGATAATCAGATACGAACTTGAAACTGAACGTAAAATCGTAATACATCAGGTAAAGTAATGTAAATATAACAAATCATCCAGAATCTTTGTCCGGAACCGGATCGATCCTAAAATCTAATCAGTTAGTGCCAATCACAACACCAAACATCCCTCACAGTTTCATCTGAATCCATCCAGCGGTTCTTGAGATATCTTGTCCACGGACAAACAAACAAGCACAACTGAAAACAGAACCTCCGCCTTCGCTAAGGTAATAAATTCCCTGATACAGTACCAGGAAATGGCTCTCATAGCTTTATGGCTCTCATGGCTTTTGATCTTAACTTATCGGAAGTGCTGTCATGTACATGTTTCGTCTTGGTATAAAGGATGGGCTGCAGCAAATATTCTGCTCAATACCACAGAGTTGATTGTCAGTTGTTTGACCTTAAACAGTTGAGCATGTCCCTTAATGGCTGACGATATGTGCATCTCTGATCACGAGCAGAAATAGTGGGGGAGCATCATAGCCATGTGTTGAGAGGAATTCTTTGGGGGTTTGGATAATTCACCTCTGGAAACATGGGTGCTTCATTCAATATCCTTAAACAACCCTTATTCAGGGATCTATTGAGCGGAATGTGCTACACCACCTGTCTTCGTCCTTTTTTTTTGTGAATTCTCCCCCTATATATATATATATATATATATATATATTTACACACATATACACACACAAATACACACACACACACACACCACACAGTCGCACATACACGTTGGGCTTCCGCAATGGTCTCCAGCTTCCAACTCCCACATGTGAACCTGAGGCTATTGTTGAAATCACGTGTCCAAGGCCTCGCACGAAAGTCCTGCATTGTCTTCCTATGTTGACATCTATCGTTACAATTGTCAGTGTGTATGGCCTGTTATAGCAATGTCACCAGACTTGTACCTCGTTTCCTGTTGTCATCATTCATATATCTTTGTCACAATAAACTTACGCGGCGATACGTAGTTGACACACGCATTCACAGACCCACTAACAGAAACGCACGCGCAAAACTCGCTTACATACAATGTGAGATCGAATTACTGTTCCAAAGATTATTTAATTGATTAGCAAAGCCTTAACTCCCCAACAAGCCACAACCAGTATCATATTAACATGCTACATTCTTTGTCCTTACATCTTTCTTTCTTTCTTTCTTTCTTTCTTTCTTTCTTTCTTTCTTTCTTTCTTTCTTTCTTTCTTTCTTTCTTTCTTTCTTTCTTTCCCTCTCTCTCTCTCTCCCCCCCCTCTCTCTCTCTCTACTTCCCTGTCTCAACTTCACTATTTTCAGTCTCTCTTCCCCTCTTTCCTCTATATATCTTTTTCTTCTCTACCACTGCTACGTTCCAACAGGCAAACCTTGTATCTCTTGTCTCTTAACGTTCACTCTTCTCTTTCTGTCTATCTCTTTCTTTTCCCCTTTCTCCGCCTCCTCTCCCTCCCATACTAAACCTACAACTATTGCTTTCCCATCCTCTTACCTAGCAACCCCTACAGCACACATCTTCCTTTCTCTTGTGATCTCTTCAGTATCTCACTCCACAAATTCCGCGACAAATACTATGTAATTCTTTCTGCAAACCTGTAAAACAGCGATGCCCGAGCTTTTAATTTTTACTACCAAAGACTCCATTAATTTAAATGACTTTCCTCACAGATACCAGTCCTTTGAAAGGTCTGTGTACATAACAAGTCTTAAACTCAGCTCACTGAACTCCAGAAACTTTCTTTGTAAAGTTCTGTAAAGGTCTGTAGAACCCAGGTGGGAAACCGCTTCTCTAGAACTCCAGCCCGTGTTTTCTATCCCGATTTATAAGTTCAAGTTGATTACAGCGTAAACTTTACTCTTCTGGGAAAACCTACGAAGATTATAAACGTTGTATTTCTTCTTTGCTCTAATAAAATTTCAAGGACTACCTGTGGTAGTTTTGTAGTAGCACTATTAGTATTTGTTTTATTATTATTAGTATTTGCAGGGGTAGCAGCAATTATATTTCCTCTGAAGAGCAGAGATATTAACAATGTAATAAAATTTCAGATTACTTTTGCTGCCTTGGGAACGGTGCCAAAATATTTGAGAACAAACATTGAAAAGCATGATATTAATCTGGGAGTAATTGCTATACGGAAAACATATCTACAAGATTTAGCGAGAATTATATGGAAAGTCCTCAATATAAAGTAAGAACAGTTATAGAAAGTAAGAAAATATCCACGAGTTGTACTTCGATAGGTCATGACACCAATTCCGTGAAATAACAGAACACAGCAACAACAGCAACAAAAATAATCCTTTCTACTAAAGCCACAAGGCCTGACACTTTGGGGAGAGGATAGGTTGATTACAACGATCCCGATAGGATGAAAGGCAAAGTCGGCCTCGGCGAAATTTGAACTCAGAACGCAAAGGCGGACGAAGTGCCGCTAAGAATTTTGCCCAGCGTGCTAATGATTCCGCCAGGTCTCTTCCCTAATAATAATAATAATAATAATAATAATAATAATAATAATAATAATAATAATAATAATAATAATAATAATAATAATAA
>NC_068991.1:78766896-78774642 GCF_001194135.2 Octopus bimaculoides
AAATAGTGCTCATGGGAACTGCCCATATCCTACGTAAAATACTGTCTATGTGATCTCAAATTTTAAAGCAAACACATAATTTTCTTATGGTTTCTTAAACATTCACTTGAACAAAACTGTACAAATACAAATATATGGTACCCTAGGCATAACACCTACATGAACTTCTAACTTGTTGTCTCTTGAGGTCTCTGGGTGAGACTTGGATCCAACTTGTACAAATGCAAAACAAAAGTCAAACATAAAATAATAATAATAATAATAATAATAATAATAATAATAATAATAATAATAATAATAATAATAACATCAACAACAACATATCAAAATGTGATAAGTGCAGAATTTGTGGACAAAATGGTGAAACTGTATGGCATATTACCAGCCAATGTACGCCACTAGCCCAGAAGGAATATAAGCCACGACAAAATAGCCAGGCTTGTCCATTGGACACTTTGCGACAAGTATGGACTTGACAGAGCAAACAATTGGTACGAGCACAAACCCGAAGGCATCATCGAAAAGGATAATGCAAAGATCCTGTGGGATTTTATGATTCAGTGCGACCATGAGATAGAGAATAGGAAGCCAGACATAGTCTTAATTGAGAAAGAAAACAACCTATGCTGGATCATAGATATAGCATGCCCAGCTGACAACAAGGTGTGCGATAAGGAAGAAAGAAAAGTCGAGAGATATGACAGGTTAGCTTGGGAAGTTAAGCAGTTGTGATCGATGAAAAAGATAGCAGTAGTACCAATAATTGTCGGAGCCCTGGGAACAGTACGCAAAAATCTCGAGTGGTACGTGCAACAAATAAGAGCTGCAATAAGGGTGGAGCACTTGCAGAAAACAGCCCTGCTTAGAACCGCTCGAATACTCCGGAAGGTGCTCGAAAAATAAGGGATGTTACCTTAGTTCACTGGTAGTGAACAGCTGACACTGTAGTACGTCTCCAGCGTTAGAAGCTGAGAAAAAGCAATAAAAATGATAATAATAATAATAATAATAGTAATAATAATAATAATAATAATAATAATAATAATAATAATAATAATAATAATAATAATAATAATAATAATAATAATAATAAATTAAGGCAAATAGACCAGATATAGTTGTCAAAGATCATGAAGAAAAAAAATGCTTTCTAATTGATGTATCAATACCAGCAGATGACAACGTTTCTCTAAAAGAAATGGAAAAACTTTCAAAATACAAAGACCTGGAAATAGAGATAACTCGAATGTGGAATCTAAAAACAGAAACAATTCCTATCATAGTAGGTGCCTTAGGTATAATAAAAAAATATTCAGACAAATACATAACAAAAACACCAGGACTTACAAATATATATAACATACAGAAAATTGCACTACTGGGTACTGCACACATTCTACGCAAAACACTTTCAATACAGTAAACATAAGAGCACCACAGCAAACCACAGCACATACCCAAGGCGCACAGAGCTGCGCTCGGTAGTGAAGTGAAAGCACGTTATAAAAATAAAACTACTGAACAATAATAATAATAATAATAATAATAAGAAGAAGAAGAAGAAGAATAACTAGCTGGACACGTGAAAATTTCACAGAAAATATAAAAAATGTAAGCATCTGTAAATAGTGGCGTCATTTAATAACTGTTGAATAATTATGTATATGCAGGATCCTGGGAAATTGTACGAAATATAAAAAAAATGTAAGCATCTTTAAATAGCAGCCATATTCAATTATGGAATAATTTTTGTTATTTTTGTGTTATACAACTAACAATCATAAATTTTTATTCAATAATTCACCTGTATCCGCAAGCCTGGTTTCATTTCGAACAGCAATGTCAATATTATAAAGTTCTTACATTCCAACAACCACAGATTAACGTTTTATGGTTTTATCTTTATCCCGACTGCAATGAACTGGATGGTCAGACACTTGCAGTTAATGCCAAGCTTATTGAGGACAACACATATTTTAGGGTTCCTTTCCTTCCCCTGCCTCCAATAAGTGTAACTCCAATATGTAGAGTTACACTTAGATAGGACTGCTTGCTACACAAAGGAAACCACGAGTCTAGCTGGTCTTTTCGAATTCTACGATGAGACGGCCATCACTCTCTGTACCACTTATGTCTGAGATTCTGGCTACAAACTTTCAGCAACAGACTTTGTCTGTTCGTCGCCTTAAGACTTTCACCTCACCTTCAAACTACCTCCACGATGAACTTGTGAGGAAAAGGCTGTCCGGAGGCAGGGCCGGTGGCTGGGGAGCGTCCAAGATGTAATCTGCTCAGACTTCAATAACAGATGAAACCTCCATACTTGTTATAATGATAACAACGACAACGTCGACGACGACGACGAAAACGAAGGAGACGGAAGTGGCGGAGGAGGAAAAGAAGATGAAAAGAAGATGAGAAGGCGAAAAACTACAACAGTTTTAACAACAGCAATAATTACCACATTAATGATATCTGAGAAGGATTATAGTTACGGTCGAAATTGCATAAGTGTTGAATCATTGATTCGATGAAAAAAGATGAAGCCCCTCAATGAAAAAACAAACATATCGAAAACCGATAATGCGCAATGCACATACAATTTTAAGTTAAAAGAAAATCGCACAAAAATCCATTATAAATGTTTCTGTTGTTGATGTTGTTGTTGCTTAGCCCAGGGTCGACTCTGATTTTGTTTGGCATGCTCTACATTGTCCACTGTACCTTTCCGTTTGCTAACAACGTGAATCGATCCTGTTTTAGAGAGCTTATGATCAAAGGTGTTCCAGCCATGACCATGCCGTCCTTTTTTTACAAGTACCGCGTTAACAAATGTGTCCTCTCATTTTTGTAGCTCCAGTCGGGGATCTTTTTTAAAACGGGGGCCACATTTTTCATTAACGAAACACTTTGAAACTTGGAACACTGGTAGAATGGGTCATATAAAACATATTTTTCTCTTAGTCTTCTTTAAAAAAAAAAGAAATCCATAAATTATTCCATGTTAAAGTTGTCGTATTTCTGTAATTTCAACCAATCACTGACGTTCATTCAGCCGATATACATTAAGTGCCGACTACATAAACAAACGATTCTGAAACAATTAATCCTAACCCTAACCCTAACTCTAACCCTAACCCTAAGGTTAGGGTTAGGGTTAGGGTTAGGGTTAAAGCAAATTTAAAATGAAAAAAGCAAATAAAACGAAGAATCGTTTGTTTATGTAGTCGGCACTTAATGTATATCGACTGAATGGACGTCAGTGATTGGTTGAAATTATCGAAATAAGACAATTTTTTACATGAAATAAATTCGAATACAAAAATATTTTTCTGTTCTATAACACAAAATAGATAAGTATACGAAGTTTGAAAGTCTTTCGGTACCAAAAACACTACGTAAAACATTAATGAAAAATGTGGCCCCCGTTTTAAAAAAGATCCCCAGTCGGCCTTGATTCAATAGACTTATGATCAAAAGCATTCTAGCCGTGACCATCCAATCTTTTGCGAACCAAGCGCGACATGCACCGACGTGTTCATACGCTGTTTAGCTACAAATCAAGCTTGATCAAGTAGACTTATGAGTAAAGACATTCTAGTCGTGGCCTTCTTCCCGTCTTTTTTCAAACATGATGTATCCAGTTCTACATTGGCCAGTATGTCCTTAAGAAACAGCAAAAACATTATGGCAGGACATGCTAAGAGGGAAGTTTGGCTGCTATTTCTTGCAGGTCAAGCAACCACTGATTGTCACAGTTGTTCATTTTCCCTCTTAGTTTCGTATTCAATAATTGCTTAATGAGAAAACGACTGTACATAAAAGTAAATTTTTCTACAACGTTTCAGGGAGGGAAGCTTCCAAGGAGCTCGATTTGATTACTAGAAATAGCAGCAACATTTTCCTCAAATTACACTCATATAAGGAAGTCCACGTTAGCTAATGCAATCCTATATATACGAACAAGAAGGGATGAACACAACTAAAATGATTTTGATTACAGGTCAGTTCTGTCAGTGCTGACCAAGGGATAAACAAACACCACCAATATTTATTCCGATTCTTTCCTTTCTGCGTTCGAATCCTACCGAGGTTAACTTTGCCTTTCATCCTCCCAGGGTGGATAAAATAAGATACCAATGAAATACTAGGGTACGATCTAATCAATTAAAACACCCTTCTACAAATTTGAGGTGTTGTGGATAGAAACGATTATTAAAAGGGTTGGATTGGCAAAACTCCTCAGAGTGTCGAAGATTATTCCTTGCCACGTTCATTCGTGCTCTTTACATGCTGAGCTTAAATTCTTCGAAAGGTCAGCTTTACATTCCATTTTCCTGGTGTCGATAAAATATAGTACTAACCAAATGAGAGGACTATTCTTAATTCGTGTGTCTGGGTTGCAACGGAGTGAACTCTTTTAGAATCACTCAGTGACCATGCGCTGGTACTAAACTGGATGACGCATCAGTGCCCGTCGCCCTAGAAGTCAGAAGAGAAAAATATGGAACCGATATTACAAAGCATCACAACTTGTCTTCGAAAAGTCGCCAAGGATTTAAGCAAGACAGAAAAAAAATATAACTAACTTCGCCAGGATTTTAACTCAGTGGGCCGCAACTAATACGCAGTAACGATTCTACCCAACTCGCTTTGTTAGATTTGAAATGAACTGGGTCAGCAGTTAGACGCTGGTTATTCTATAGATCTTAAAGGAATGGCAAGTAAGGTCGATCCCAGTGGAAGTAAACTCATAATTAGATCGATAGAACTAAAAATATTGTTCGGTAATATATCACACATTCTTCCCTGTTTACTGATGCATCGATTTTTGTTATCAGGAGTCACTAAATATATGGATTTGTAACTTTGCTTCAAGGCCACAAACGAGAATAAGCGAGAGAATCTCCATTGCTATGTTACTGCTATTCCATTGCCTTGGTTTCATATTCTTGATAATGTTGTACAGACATAGTCATGAGATACGAACTATATATGTGACATACACTGAATTGGACGAATACATACATACAAATATATTCCTTTATACATACATGCATGCATACATACATATGATGGCCGTCCACTCGTGACTGAGGAAGACCATTCCTAACCTTCAGGAACATTGTGCGCTCTAGGACTAACTTATATTTTGCATTTGCGGCTCCGTTGGTGGTTAATGAGCCCTGCTTTTGACAAGCATACACGACTGCAAACATTGCAGACCAAGCTTTCCCCATTCACTACACCAGTAGTGCGCTTTCGAGCAGCACGCTTAAGTTCTTCATGCTGGATATGTGCTCTCTCAAAAGTGTCGATCCCCTCCTTAACCTGCTTCCTCCATCTGTGGCGATGACAGGCATTGTTCTGCCAGTCAATCGCCTGCATATCACAGGCTTTTAATACATACATACATACATACATACATACATACATACATACATACATACATACATACATACATACGAGATCGTATCAAAAGGTTTCCGGACTAGTTATGTATATTAAAAATAACTTATTTACCCTAGTATAAACATCATCGCCTTCGAAATAGTCACCTTGCGCAGCAAGTATACCGGTCCCGACATTCCTGTCACTTTTGGAATCCGGCCTGGAAGTCGTTTTCCGTAAGCGAGTGGAGGACTTTCCGTGATTCACTCTGATATCTCGACGACAGAGTTAAAACGGCGACTTTTGAGCTGTATTTTCATCTCGGGGAAGAGATAGAAGTCTGTAGGTGCTACAGAGAACGGATGCGGAAGCGACACCATGTTGTCTTGGGCAAGAAACACACGAGTGAGGAGAACTCAGTGACAGGGTGTACTGTCGTCGTGAAGAATCCGATTCTTCACACCCCATAAATCGGGTCGTTTTTGATGAATGTCCTCCTCCAAATGCTGCAACATGTTGTCATAAAACTCTCGATTGACAGTCTGGCCTTGGAGAACGAATTCCCGTTGCATAACATCCTATTTCTGGGGGTGACGCTCATGGCAGGTCTCCCGGATCGCTCATCGTCTTCCTGGGACGTTCTTCCACTTTTGAAGCACCTTTCCACTCGAAACATTGCGTACGACCCATTGCCTCGTCGCCGTAAGCTTGCCAAAGCATGCCTAAAGTTTCTGTAGCAGACTTCGCAAGTTTAACGCAAAATTTCACGCTGGCTCTTTTGTTCCAGCTTCCAGTCCATAACAAAATCGCAGACTGAAGCATACACGTAACCACAAAAACACAAAGTTCACAACTTGTGAACAGAGTGATGTCACTCAACACACTATTGCTCATGAAGGTCACTACTGCTAGCTCTCACTGCGCACGCAACCGTGTGCTGCCATCTGCTGGCGTGCTACAGAACTAGTCCAGAAACCTTTTGATACCACCTCGTACATACATACATACATACATGCATACACATAATGAGTAAGTGGACAAACGAGAGAAAGTGAAACTGAACACATTTGGTTGGAGTTGCATGTATGTTTTAATAACAGTTTGATTCCACTCCATGCAACTTATAGTTTCGTTGCTCAAGCCTTAAGAGTTAGATACGGTTTACGAGCCCACGAAACTTTAAGGAGCACGGAACTGCATCAAACTATCTATCTATCTATCTATCTATCTATCTATCTATCGTGATAATAAACAATTTTGCCAAAAGGAGATGACTAACTCTTATAGGATTTGAACTCATAACTTCAAAGCATTTAGCTGTCCAGTATTCTAGCCTAAAGTATTACTTCACGATCTTTGCATTATATTCATAATTAACTGTTAATTTGCTTTTATTTTCTTAGTTAATCATCAAGGGATAGGAATAGACGAGTGAAGTTTTCCAGCCAAAGCAAACCTAATCGTACGTCTTTTCTATTTTGGTTAGATATATATGCAAATACAGAAGCTATTTTCAGATATAATAAGCAACAAATGATTGACACGTATGTCTTGCAATCTTCTCTGGTATAATCAATCCACAAACGCCACCCAAAAGATTTTAAACTGTAATTTTCATTAAAACAGAACGACTCACAACGTGATATAACTGACATGTATTTTTTTTCCTTCGAAGAGAGGCGCGTGGAAGTTTTTTGATAGAGACAATATCAACATGTCTGTTACTCTCTTCTTTAAAAGAGAAGGATTATTATAACAGGTCTTTTTGTCGTCAATTACTTCTGAGGCAATCATAATTAACCATACATACATGTAGATATGCAAACACACACCACACATATACGTACCTTTTCCATACGTCATCAGTGATTTTTCCTGGTGTCATTAAGTGTTTCGGCTCTTTCAAAATCAGACATCCTCACCCAGGTAACCCACCCGGGGTTGATCAAGCCCGATCTTGCGTTCATTTAGCACTACCCCTGGACGCACTGCTCTTTGCAGGAATTGAACATCCTGATTCACATCCATCTTGGAACAACTTGTGCTGCATCCACAGCCAACCTGATGGCCTTCTGCCTACTGGACCCAGTAAGATCTACAAATCCTTTGTAAACCCTTTGTAGTACACCCCAATGGAATCCCACGCACCTCCCTCAGCATACTTCTGCCTCTCTCTCCCAATGATGCGACGTATCTTAAGCGCAACTAACTAGGATTCGAACTGGGCTCATTTATTGCAAATAAAACGTGTCCCATAATTATTAGACACCCAATACATACATTCACGCATACATATATACGCACGTACATACATACATACATACATACATACATTCACACACTCACATACATACA
>NC_068991.1:78777039-78780679 GCF_001194135.2 Octopus bimaculoides
TGTGTGTGTGTGTGTGTGTGTGTGTGTGTGTGTGTGTGTGTGTGTGTGTGTGTGTCTGTGTGTAGAAAGACAGACAGACGGACAGATAGATTGACAGATTGGTAAACAGACTGTTGGAAGATAGATATATAGAAATGAAGGAGGAATGCGATGGAGAGACCGAAATAAACAGAAGGAAGGATAAAGATACAAAATAAGGCAGAGAGAGAGAGAGAGAGAGAGAAAGAGAGAGAGAGATAGAGAGAGAGAGAGAGAGAGAGAGAGAGAGAGAAGCGTGTGTAGAAGGGACATATAATGGTAGTAGGAGGGATTGACAGAAGCGGTAAGAGTGGGAGGGAAAAGCAATAAATATATATTTTAAATTAAGGTTCCAGACATGTACACTCATGCATATACATATAGATCTAGACACACACACACATACATAATACAATTAAAGAGAAGGGGAAAATCGATATCGATGGTAAATTAAATTGATTACAGTAGAGTAAGAGGAGGGAGGCGACTAGGTGAGTGATATAGAATGCATGAAAGAAAGAAAGAAAGAAAGAAGCAAAGAGAAAAACAAACAGGCTGACAGACAAATAGGTAGATAGAGCGATAGATAGATAGATAGATAGAGAGAGAGAGAGAGAGAGAGAGGGGCGAGGAGAAGACGTGATAGACTCAGATAACAGCAAAACAAGATGACCAGTGTTTATGTAAACATTATGTTCAACACCGCCTCCATCTTCTAATACACGCCTGCTTTATCTATTTACCTTACCAACCTACCTGGCTATCGTCGCACTTCTCTGCTAGCCAGGTAAAGCCACCCCTACAAGTCACCTGGTTTGCATCCATGCATGCATGAGGCTAACTACAACAACGAAAGCCAGTCAAACGATCTGCGTTGTAGAAAGTGATCAAAACAGCCAAACGCTCTTTATTGTGCTTCCAATTGAATGGATGCTTCTCTTATGTAACAAAGTGGATTGAGTGGGGGGTACAGAAAAAGAAGACGAAGGAGAAGAAGAAGAAGAAGAAATAGGAGAAAGAATATAAAAAGAGAGAAAGAGAGAGAGAGAGAGAAGCACATTTTGAGAGGGGCAGTTGGATAAAAATACTACAACGTGCATCTTTTCATCAAACGAAGACCAAAGAGAGCCTGACCTGCGGTGTCAGCAAATTTTGGTTCCTCAACATGAGAAACGCTGTCTTATCCCTAGTAATTTTGGTGGCAACATTACAAACAACAGGTTAGAAATTTCTTTATGATATTTATTGGTGAATTGTGTAGCGTAAGGACAAAATACTTAGAGTTATGCAAGGGCGCGCAGAGCAAAGTATGGACGCATGATTACAAAATTAGATCCACAATCATGAGGTCCTGGGTTTGATCCTTCAGCCTGGAATCATGGGCTAATGTCGGTTTCTCTATGCTCGCGTCGATCTTTGTCTTGTGGGTGAAAATGGAGAGACAAACTGTTCGGAAGCAGGTCACAATGATTGTATTTGTAATTCAAAGATCTCGGCATATCACACAGTTCCACACTGTGTCACACAGTTCCACCTGAGAATTACGTCAATGGTACACATGTCTGTGGAATACTCAACCATTTGTACGCTAATTCAATGAACTTTGCATCAAGTAACTGACAGCTTATGAACGGAAACTGTGTCGTAGATTAGTTTATCAAGCAGTGGGTAGGATATCCAAGGAGGACGACCTTCTGGTGATAAGAAAATTTGATGACAGCAAAAAAGCTTTCTTTATTGATAAGTGCATTAAGCACCTCAATGTTACACACACACACACACACACACACACACACACACACACACACACACACACACACACACACACACACACACACACACACAGGCAAAATCTTATTGTGTTCTGTTGGCTGTTAGAAAATATCTTCTTTTACTCTTCTCTTAATTCCTGCTCATGTTTGAGAACCACACTTAACTTAGCTACTGTTTCTAAAGTCCTATCTTCTATCATTGGTTTTTGGTCAATGAGCAAGTTTGATACCGTTCTTCTAACATGCGTTTCTTGCCCTTGCATAAATTCAACAGTTGGTTGAATAACAGGGATCTCTCAAATTTTTCGGTAGGATATGGAACAGTTGCTGGCCTTTGAACCGCAACTGTTGCAGCATATCTAAATAGACAGAGCGATACCTTTTCACTTTTTAGGATAATGTTGGCACCCCCCAAAAGTTATAATGGTTGACACCCATTCTTGTTGCGCTGAAGTATTTAGTTCCTTAATTATCTTCTGAGTTCGGATCCTGCTCATTTGAACACTGAGAAACATATAATAGCCATACTATAAAATGGCTTGACTAAATCAGTTATACCTATCCTAATGTTGGACATCAATAATTGTTGGTAGTAACAGTAGAATAACGGCAAAACATCTAAGAGTTTGTTGGGTTTTTTTTTAATAACGGTTCTTTAAGTTCTGTGTTCAGATCCTTAAGAGGTCAATATCTCCTCAACGCATAGTCGATTAAATAGGTACTAGTCAAGTATTAGAACCATCTGATCGACTATAAACATCCTGCGGTCGAAGTCAATACTTCATAAAGTAAAACATTTTATAAAATTGAGACGTGCAGCTTTGTGAATTTCTTTATATTTCTTTCTATATTCGTGTTGAAAAAGCAACTAGTCTTTAATTCTTTTCTTCATTTTCATACACACACATACACACACACATGCACAAACACACACATGCACAAACACACACATGCACAAACACACACATGTATATATAAAACATACTTATACTAACATGTATAATATATAGACGTACATATATATATACATACACATATATATATCCATATACATATGATATATATATATATATATGTATACATATCTACTCATAATTCTCTGTATACACATACACACATTCACACACACACACACACACACACACACACACACACACACACACACACACACACATATATATATATATAAGATAAAAGAAAAATAATAAATTATTTGTTAATTAAAAAATTGACAAACATCGTTTACTGCTGTTTCAATTGTAGACCTTCAGAAAATTAATTAATAAAATTATAAATTACTCGAAAGTCGAATCTCGTCAGAGGTAGTTTAAGATATACAAAATAGGTGTTCACTTCCTGCCTGTTGAGTAAACGGCTGCAAACCGTTAACTGATGAAGTTTATACATAAAGAACATAGTATAAAACATGGTATAGACCTTGCTCCTCTTTCTAAGGTATACACCTATTTTTATACTATGTTCTTTATGCATAAATTTTATTAGTTAACGGGTTTGCAGCCGTTTACTCAACAGACAGGAATTGAACACCTAATTTGTATATCTTAAACTACCTCTGACGAGATTCGACTTTCAAGTAATTTTTAATTTTATTAATTAATTTTCTGAAGGTCTACAGTTGAAACAGCTGTAAGAGATGTTTGTCAATTTTTAAAATAAAAAATAAAAAATTATCAATTATCTCTCTCTTTTCTTATCTTATATATATATAAATCACGGTTTATATAGTTACCTTGCAGTTGAATATTAACTGTAATGTTCAACATTTTTTGTATAGGTAACTAACCAGTACTTTCATAGGATTTTGCTATCCCTTAATGAGGTTTGTTACC
>NC_068991.1:78780752-78785698 GCF_001194135.2 Octopus bimaculoides
ATATATATATTCACGCACACCCCTATGTGCAATCATACATGAACACATACTTGCAAAATAGATGAAAGGAAAATGGTACTTGAATATCAAAAGTCGAATAAAATATTGTTTATCGAAGCTGAAAAGACTTCATTTTATTACTCGGAGTTTCGGGTAACCGTTCACTTGACAGAATACTCACAACTGACGAAAGGTTTTCTTTTCAGCTTCTTTGACATGATACGATTGTATATATATATATAGACCTCA
This sequence comes from Octopus bimaculoides, assembly GCF_001194135.2. Classification (NCBI taxonomy): domain Eukaryota; kingdom Metazoa; phylum Mollusca; class Cephalopoda; order Octopoda; family Octopodidae; genus Octopus; species Octopus bimaculoides. The sequence goes on from NC_068991.1 coordinate 78,781,002, forward strand.
GTATAAATAAAATTTTGAAGTAGTTGTATGCTGTCAACTTAATGTGACAGTCCCCTGAAGGACACAGGAAATATGTCAAGGCCGACAAGAAGCGGTGCAGCTCCCTAGGTCTAACCAACAGTAGTATTATTCCCTTCAGGGGACTGTCACATTAAGCTGACAGCATACAACTACTTCATCGTATCACTACTGCATAAATCTCTCTGAGAGATTGAGAAATGAATTATTTCTAAATAAAATTTTGCTTCGCGATTCCTGTTTCACGCCTGCTGATCGCCGTGTCATGAAACTCAAGATGTAAGAAAAAATACAAAACAGCAAGAAAACGGAAAGAATATGGTAGGCAAAGAACGTAGTTTCTCGAGAGAATCGCTCTGAATGCAGTCAATGATTGCAGACATTAATTAATTTGACCGTTTAAACATATAGAAATATGAATATACATCAGTGGAAGAAATACACTCGCTTACACATATACACAGAGATATACATACACATATGAGCAGACACAAAATGCAAAGCATATAGGTGTATGTTTATATAGATGTATGTATATATAAAATGTACGCATAACACACATATATATGCATACATGTGCTCATGAACATATATTTATAAATGTATGTATACAATTTGCATTTCTCTATTTACGTATCTAAGTAACAGTCTGTCTATCTGTCTGTCTACATATGTTTTGCCGACCATTTTTCTTACACACACACACACACACACACACACACACACACACACACACACACACGCACATCAAACAGACACACATATATACACACATACATAATACATACATACATACATACATACATACATACACACACATGCACGCTCACACACATATACATATATATGTATGTCTGCCATCAATCTATTTATCTATTTATCTGTCTGTCTGTCTATCTATGCGTATATACATACGCACACATATATATACGCATATATATATATATATATATATATACACAGACACATATATATATTATATATGTATGTGTGTGTGTGTGTGTGTGTCTGTGTGTGTGTGTGTGTCTGTGTATAACTATATCTATATCTGCTTCTCCCTTTCTCTCTCTCTCTCTCTCTCTCTCTCTCTCTCTCTCTCTCTATATATATATATATATATATATATATATATATATATATATATATATATATATATATATCTTTATATATATATATATACATTTACATGAAAAATATTATTTTAAAATTTAAAAACTAAGTCCTGATGAATCATAATATGATTTAAACTGGTAGCGTTTCCATCCGTCTTGCCGATTCTTCAGTGTTACACGTGACGTCAATTATTTATGACGTTAATCCCATGGTAATGGTATTTGGCATCCAATATCCGTATTTAGTTGCACTTTAGCTTCTGGTTGAGATTCTTAAACAAACACTCCTTTGTTTTAAACGACTGTTAGTCTCCTTCCTTTCTTTACAAAGGAGGAATGTTTAATTTTTTTCTTTTCCCAAATTGTTAAAATGATTACCAGATGAAATCTGCCTAATGGAAGAATCCTTGATTTTCTTTTTACTTTGAAATCTCTTTACTTTGAACTCATGAATTGTCTTCTTGTTTGATCGATATTGTTCTCTGCAGTAAATAATAATTCTTGTTAAGAACGGTAAATCTCGAAGCAAACAAATGATAGCTTTTAAATATTGTATTGAAAACTCTCTAGATCAGGGGGTTATCAACCATTTTATATCTTTGGACCCCTTTGATTACTATTTTATTCTGGTGGACCCTATAGCCATTCAGTGTTTAAAAACTAGCTTTATAGAAACTTCTTTCAAATTTCCTATTTTGTTTTGCATACATTAACCTGAGTTGGTTGAACTATGTAAAATGTTAGAGAAAGAAAGCTGGCTGTTTCTTGCAATACATAACTAATAAATGCAAAAAAGCAGAGGTTTTTCAGGAGACTTTAAAATATTTTTGTGGACAATTTACTGTTTTATTGTGTGGACCCTAAAAGTCTTATATGGACCCTCAGGGGCCATATCGATCCCGGTTGAAAACCACTGCTCTTGATAGAAACAGCCTCAGCTTCTAATTTCTTACGACGTCAACAACATCAAATTCTCAGTGGTAAATTGGAGACAAGAATTCAAAGGTAGAATTCTTGTAAAGTTTGCGAGAGAGATGTAGTGAGTTCGTGTTTCGCGGATAGCATTCAGATTTTTTTTTTTTTACAAAGGTTTTCGTTTTCAACCCAATATTTAAATTCTATTGTTTACAGTTTTAACTAGGGCGGCGAGTTGGCAAGATCGTTAACGCGCTGGACGAAATGGTTACCGGCATTTCGCTACGTTCTGAGTTCAAATTCGACTGTGGTCAATTTTTCTTTGCCTTTCATCTTCTCGGGTCGATAAAATAAGAACCAGTTCAACTCTGGGGTCAAGGTAATCGACTCATCTCCACCTCAACCAAACTGCCCTTGTGGCAAAGTTTGAAATATTTTTGTCCCCGGAGGAATATTTTAAGTCCTTCTGGTCACCTCTCTTGTCTAGATGAATATGTAAACAGTTTACATATACGTCATGCTGTATTAAATGAAATATTTCATTTAATTTGGAAAAGACGGCAAAATTTAAAAACTTAGTACATGTGAATATCCGTTTCTTAAGAGTAGAGGTAAATTGTAATAAATGAGCAAAATGTCCAAAAATGCAGATCACCTTATATTGATTTACTTTTAGGATTCGTGAATGTTATTGAGTTCAGGAATTTTATTCGTGAAATCTTGAAAATTCCATTTTATTTTTATTCGAATACAGGAAAGAGTCATAGGTTAACTTCACCAATTTTCTTTTAGGTAAAGTTTAAAACTCTGACCTGATGTAGGCTCGGAGCAAATACATAAATTGTCTTCTAATAATCCTATCACGTGAGTAGAAGGAGCAACTTCTGTGGCTACTATGGTCCCTTTTACTTGCACGTGATGTGTATTGTGATATATATTTTTCAGTTAGTAAAAATTCAGCTGAATGGCAGAACCAAACATTAAACCGCACCAGTTGTGCAACTTCAGAATTCTTGAAAATTGTCAAGTATATGGCAATTGGTTAGCAAAGTCGATGGTATAAAGCGCTAAAGTCGAAAGCAATATTAGCAGCGATCCAATCATATGTATTAGAACCACTGAATTGTCATTTAACAATCGACACTATAAACATAAACATTCATTTATCAGCCTTCATAAAAATGTTCCATCCCTTTATATGACAATATGATTCTTATATGACAATATGATTCTTATATGACAATATGATTCTTATATGACAATATGATTCTTACGTAAGAAAAACCTGTATGAATTCAAACTTATTTGGTCTGTTATGTATAAATCACAAGTCTATAAAAATGCTAAATTTTTGATGAAAAATGCGGGATTATAATCGTTTGAGCAAGAAAATGGGACTTTTTTTTATTGTATTTACAATATAGGATTTTCGACCCAATATTTGCATGTTATTATTAATTGCATTTATGTTCTTCGGGAACCAATTCCAAAATAATTATTTCACATTCTCTAGAAAGCATTTCGAGCATTCAACGCTATGCTCCAAATGAGGAGTAGATAGATAGCCGATAACTGATGAGGGTCCTTTCTCTGTATTAACTTGTCCTCTTTTCCATTTTCCTCATTGTTGATGTATTTCACTCGTTTTTCCTTCGTTTATCCATGAATTTCATGTTATTTGCACCGTTTGTGACGTCCTGTACCCATACATGCATGTATGTATATATATATTATATATATATATGCACATACATACATACATGCATACACAAACACTCATATGTATATATATGCATATACGCGCACACACATGTATATATATATATATATATATATATATATATATATATATATATATACATATACATGCACACAGTTTGCGCTTCAAGGCCCCACACCTCCTCAGTATCCTTCCAAATTGTCTGAGAGATCTGCATGGTGTGGATGTAGGTGTCTTCAAAGCAAAACAGGATCACCTCCTGTCAAGGGTCCCAGATAAGCTTACCTCATGGAAGGAAACACAGATGGGGCCAGCGGCATCAAACTCCCTCAGTGACCAAATGCCATATACCAGAGAAGGTTTCAAATAATGGTGTAGCATAGTCAACGGTAGTGCCTCAGCATGACCCAGCTTTAAAGCTGAAACAATTTAAAGAATTGACGAAAAATTAAAGCGCCTGACGAAGAGGTAGGCATAGAATGTAGGCTTTCCTTGCTTGATCATCGCATCATTTTTTAAACGTGTTGTATCGCCTTCCTATTTTCATTTTCAAAACAGTACTCAATCAGATTTACTCTGTGTGCTTTTCCCCTCTGGCCTCTCTAAAAATAAACTTCCTGATCTTCTCCACTAATCTGTCGCTAGGTATTACACCTGTCGTTACACGACCTTGGAAATTTGCTTCACGTCCATGCTAAGTTCATTATCAGGCGGAAAGATATTCTCTTGAAGTTTATTAGGCCATCGATCGATGCCATGTTATGTCATGGGATTAGAGAAACAAAAGTAAAGTGGTTGAAACCCTCCACTTGCATACGTACATACGTATATACATATGAACATACATATACATGCACATAAAGACATATGTGTCTGTCTGTCTGTCTCTCTCTCTCCCTCTCTCTCTCTCTCTGTATATATATATATATATA
>NC_068991.1:78787328-78791590 GCF_001194135.2 Octopus bimaculoides
ATATATGTAGTATTTGAAGTAGTGTGCAGATACTGTATATTGAGAAAAAGAGACAGTCTGAATTTTGGATAATCCCTAATTAGCGCTTTCGTTCGCTTACGAACTCATCAAGACAAAATCAAATTAATTTTGTCTTGACGAATTCATAAAAAAAAGGAAATCGCTCATAAAGGATTATCCAAAATTCTGACTGTGTCCATTCTCTGAATATATATGTATGTACACACACACACACACACACACACACACACACACACACACACACACATATATATATAATTCGCTTAGAGGTTGTGCTAACCTCATGAAGCGATGGTTATACTCACATATATACATACATCCATATGTACACACATATCCGCGCATATACGTGTGTAGGCATATATACACAAATATGTGCATGCGCGAACACATTAATACGTATGCGCACTCACGCATACATACATGTGTATATATGCGTTTACAGCTTTTACCAATCACCCCTAAGAAGTTAATATAGATCCATGCTGGCCAATCAATTCCAATTGTTTTTTTCCCCTCTGAAGATATTATGCTCAGCTCATATAAATTTAATATTTACTGAGTATTAATTGAAACAGCTGTAAGGGATGATGATCAATTTACTATTAACAATAAACAATTATTAACAACTCCATTTTCTTTTTCTTCTTTTATATTGGTATATATATATATATATATATATATATGCGTGTGTGTGTGTGTGTGTGTGTGTGTGTGTGTGTGTGTGTGTGTGTTATGATCTAAAACAAACAGTTAAAGGTTGTCATTATAGTAATCGGAGTTTCAAATGTCGGAGCGAAGACCTACGATACAATCTCGTCAGCTGTTAATTGTTTGACGTATATATCTATATATGTGCGCATGCAGCCTACATATGTGAGTACATGTATGTATGTATATATGTATGTATATATATGCAGCACAGAATTTTGTCAGTGAAAAGGTCGCGGTCTCAAAGCGACGAAAATATTTTGACAAATTAAATTTAAAGGTTGAAGTGAACCTAACGGATTTTGTGTGTTTTTTAAATGGCTTATAAACACCTCCCACACTGCAATTGTTTTCGTTCCAGCACACGATCTCAGATCAGGTCACTAGCTATGCAAGTACATCTCCCTATATATATATATATATATATATATATATATATATATATATATATATATATGCTGTATATCAGGTTCTTGCGTGTGTGCGTGTATAGATCGATTTAATATCTATGGTTTTGTAGGTTCCACCTCCTCACTGTCCACGCTTATTGATTCTAATAAATTGCTAAATCAATTACTGAATTTGCTGCCGCCCTACAAATTTCTAAACAATACTTAATGTTGCCTGAGTCGAAACCGAGTACGTCAGTGTTACTTACTTAATCAGCTCCAGAGACAATGAACAAGCGAGGAAAATCTCTAATCTTTGTTATTTATATTTACTCAGCTTTAAGGCAAAAGAAGAGAGTCTTCTCATATCGTATCGTAGTCTTCACCAGAAGAAAGAGTAGCGTAAAGTAAAATAAAAGGAGAAAATGTGTAGAGTTTCTTCTTTATTTTATTGTCCATTCTTTGTACTGATAAAGGACTACTATCCGAAACGTGAAGACTCTCTCTCTCTCATTTTTAAGGTTTAGACTAATACATTTATTAAAACTTTTCCACTCGAGTTGTTTTCTGTTTGTGCTTAATGCCTAATTCACACACACACACACACACACACACACACACACACACACACACACACACACGCATGTGTGTTTCAGAGATTTGTACATATATGAATGAATGGATGAATGTGCAGCAATGTATTTACTTCACGGTGAACACTTCTAATGCCTACATCTATAAAAATGTTTTTCAATACAGTTAAAAACCAGCTTAAAACATTATATACTTTGTATTCGATTTCCAGGTCTGAAATGATAATTTATTTTTATCAATTAATCCACAGATTAATTGTAAAACCTTGATTGAACTTTTATCACTGATCTGTCAGTATTTTCTTCTATTAATAGTATTCTTGTTTGTTTTCAGAATCATTAAAAACATGCCAGAATAAAGATGGAGTGAAATCGTAAGTAGTAGTTGAGTTTATTCGTTGATTCCACAAAGAGCGGAAGTAAACCTGACGTCACCTGCGATATAAAGAACGCAGGTAGTGGTCAGTTTGTTGATTGAGGATCGTCGTACTATCTTTTGCCTTTTACTTCTTGTTTCCTTCGTTGGTCTGTGGCCATATTGGTGCACCACATCTGACGGTTTAGCCAGGGACATCGACTAGAGTACATATTTTTAAGACTGGTGCTTATTCTATCGGACTGTTTTGCTATGCTATTGGGATGTATTGGGTCTTCTCTTCTCTTCTCCTCATCTCTTTGGTTAAACTCTTCTTTGCCTATCATTTCATCTGCATCATTATCATCATCATCATCATCATCATCATCATCATTATTATTATTATTATTATTATTATTATTATTATTATTATTATTATTATTATTATTATTACTAAAGCGGAGAGATAGCAGAATCGCTAGCTCGCCATGAAAAATCCTTAGCGACACAGCCACATGCTAACACTAAAACCACATATCTTCCAAACCTTTTAACACCTCACGTCACCTGCCTGGAGCTCAGTGAGTTCCATACTGTCTTTGGCACCACAAATCTTTCACCTTTGATCCATCAGAAACAGTTAAACCGCTGCAGTAGTCTTTCTATGCATGTCACATCCCACGTCCAACAAACAGCAACAACCTATATCCATAAATTTGTTTAGATGTGTTATAGCTGTTTCAGGCGAAAATAAATAAATAAATGAATAAATAAAAACATTGTGGAAGACGCTTGCCAAAAATCCAAGCCCCTAAAAAACTAGGTTACTTTAAGCGTTGCACAATTCCTACAAGGTCATCATCATACGATATATTTCAAGTTTCCGTTTCTCAAATTCACTCGATAGACTCTGGATTGCTCTGGCTTAAAGTAGAAGACATCTGCCTAAGATGACATGTGACAGGACCAGAAAGTATGAGGTTCAGAAGGAAGGTTGTAACCATACAACGAAACCTGTAACTTAAATAATGAAAAAGAAAAACATCTCCGAAGATATTTACTCAGAGATGCCATCTACATGAATAAACAATATTCAAGTTACAGTTATTTTTGTTATCAAATTAGAAATACTTATGCGGTGAGGAAGAACATAAACCAACAACAACAACAATAATGATATAATGGGTGGCTTTGAGCTTGTTGTTGTTGGCACTCCGTCGGTTGCGACGACGAGCGTTCCAGTTGATCCGATCAACGGAACAGCCTGCTCGTGAAATTAACGTGCAAGTGGCTGAGCACTCCACAGACACGTGTACCCTTAACGTAGTTCTCGGGGATATTCAGCGTGACACAGAGTGTGACAAGGCTGACCCTATGAATTACAGGTACAACAGAAACAGGAAGTAAGAGTGAGAGAAAGTTGTGGTGGAAGAGTACAGCAGGGTTCGCCACCATCCCCCGCCCGGTCTGGGAATCGAAACCGCGATCCTACGACCGCTGCTCTAACCACTGGGCCATTGCGCCTCCACGTGGCTTTAAGCATACACAACAGAAACAGCAACAGGATACAAGAGAATAACAGCAGAAACAACATTTGATGTGCGTGAATATCAGCTGCATTCGAAGTAAAATCATTAGTGTATATTTTATTTAAAAATACTTCGTGTATAGAGTTATTAAAAGTAGATCTCTATGAACCAGTTACTTCTGCCTCTGCTTCATGTCGATGATACGTAAAATGTATTGAATTTTCTGACACAGTTCAAATACCAAACGAAAATTCAAGTAATGACATGTTCTGTGATACGCACGTCTTTGTGTGTGCGTGCGCGCGCGTAAACATGGTGGCATATAGTTTGTACATACATACATACATACATACATACACGCACAAACACATACACACACACATATTATTATTATTATTAGTAGTAGTAATATTGTTGTTGTTATTATTATTGATAAATAATAGTAATAATAATAATAACATTAGGGCCTTGCAAGCATAGAAATCAAAAAGGAAAATTTATGAATTCATGATCAAAGGTATAGGATAGTACCAGCGTTGCTAGAAATAAGAGACGAAAAAAGTGATATTGTGGCTTATTTGAGTATTTTCGGCTCTTCTTTCTATCGATGCTGGTACTTTCTTGTACCCTTGATTATAATTACATATATATATATATATATATA
>NC_068991.1:78792275-78802907 GCF_001194135.2 Octopus bimaculoides
ATATATATATATATACATATACACGGCCTGATCAATAAGTATCTGGACTGTTAACATAGTAACGAAGCTAAAGCACTCAGAATGAAGCTGCTCAGCAAAGATTGATCTTGAACTCTGCTGTGCATATGCACTAAGTTTTAACATTGTAGTTCCCTTCCGCTGTTTACAACAGTGCTTGAAAGGAAGTTGTGTAGCGTGTGATCTTCGCATTGACCATGACAGGGAACACAAGTGTACGAGTGGTTCCGACGTTTCCAAGATGACCGAAAAACAGTCGATGTTGACGAACATTCTGGGAAACTCGCAACCAGTAGAACTGGAAAAGACACCGCAAATGTGCGTCCAACTGTGAGGGGAAATCGTCGAATCACCATCTGTGAGTTATCAGAGGATATGTAGATTAGTTACAGTTTAGTTCAGTCCATTATTACTGAAGATTTGTGTATGAGACGCGTGTCTGCCAAGTTCGTGCCAAAACTGCTTTCAGCTGACCTAAAAAACACTCGGGTTTCGGTAGCATAAAATCTCTTTGATTATGTCGAGAACCATGAAAGCATTTCGAAAACTTTGTGTTGACCTCTGAGCAGGTCTCGTCAAGATTTTGGCAAAGTTTGATGCAATAAGTTTGCAATTCGAATTGCTTCGTACGTTATCAGGTGCACCAAAAAACCTTCATCAGTGTGAAAACAAATGTCCATAAGAAAAGCAAATTCTATCTGTACATTCTGTGAAATCGAGAAACTGAAATGTACTTTTGTAAACACAAACGGCTGGCTCTGCTGTAGTCATCTCCTAAATTCTTCTCCTTGTGTTCGTTTAATATATTGGCGATAGAGTGGTCAGCGCATAACAATAAGGCAAACTCTCAGACAAACTGTAGTCAGAACGTGGCATCACTTTCAATTTCATGACAGTCTACTTTGGAAACACTGTTAAAGCTATTGCGAAAAGTATGACAATCATAAAGTGACATTATAAAAATAGCTGTGTACTTAGTCAGAGAGAAACATTTCTTCTTTAGTATGTTTTGTAATTCTGTTTTCATGTTGTTTCTATCTTTGACGGCATGTTGTCATTTGCGAATAGTGAATCACTGTAGTTTGTTTTGTATTTTGTTGCCTCTTCCTGTACGAAAAAAAAAGCGTTTTCCTTTTCTCGTGTTGCTTTATTATTATTATTATTATTATTATTATTATTATTATTATTATTATTATTATTATTATTATTATTATTATACACTCAACAGATTAGACTGTTAGAAAAGAAAAGAATCCTAATATCGGGCTACAGCAAGTAACCTTAGATGCCAAGAACCCTCCTAAGTATCCTTGCTGTCCCTAATAACACTGTTTTCTGGAGTTATAGTAAACTGGGTTTCATGCCTATTTCCTCTTTCCATCTCTTCAAATCTTTAGGGATGGTTCCTAATGCACCTATAACTACTGAGATACATTTTACCCACACTTTCCATAGTCTCTGTAATTCAGTATAGCTGGGTCCTGGTTCTTTCCTATTTTTTCTATTCTTCTCAGATTAATTTTTCATCCTTTAGGACTGTAAAGTCAATTATGTGCTACTTTCTATTCTCTTTATCTACTACTACTAAATCAGGCTTTCTAGATTCTATCACTCTGTCAGCCTGAATGTTAAAGTCCCACAACATCTTGCCCTTCTTACTTTCTGCTGCTTTACTAAGTTCATGTTCATAACATTTATCAGTGTGTTCAAATCCTAGCTTTCTACATAACTCCCCGTGGATTACTCTCCCTAGATTGTCATGTCTTTTCTTGTATTCTTTCTGTGCCAGCATGCCACATTCACTTACTATATAAATTACGCTTTCCTCTTTTGATTTTCATAATCTACATTGGGAATCTATTTGGTTTTTGTCTATCTTAGCTGTTATCCAATTAGTCCTTAATGCTTGATCTTATGCAGATACTAACAAACTTTCGGTCTCCCTCTTCAGCTTTCCCTTCTGCAGACATAATTATGTCTCACTACAACTGTTTGTTGAAACTATCTTTGGGATAAATTTTATCCCTGCTAAATTCCTCTTTTGATTTTTAATTTTTCCTAAGAGTGCGGTACCTGAGTATAGATTTCTCCATTTCTCTGCTCAAATGCTATGGTGTTTAACTTAACTTTTCATCCTTCTGGGATCGATAAACTTAAAATGCCAATCGAATCCTGAAGTCATTGTTATCGACGAGTTCTCTATCCTTAAAAATTACTGAGCTTTGCCAAAATAACCCACCATATTATCATCAGGAATCATTATTATTAATAGAGAAATCATTATTACTGACAACCGGCCGGGTATGTTCTTCATTTCTGTTTTTTTCTTACTTTTTTTCACAGCGTTCCCTGTAACCATGGCGACTGTTCCAGTGATGGCAGCTGCTTATGCCAACCTTGTTGGAGAGGTGCATTCTGCGATATATTCGGTAAATAAACTTTCAACTTCTTTACAAAATAAACAAACGCTTGAATTACCTCATACACGACTGGCTCAGTGTGTGCTAACCTAAATGGTCTTTACATAACACTACATGTTGGTAGCATTAAGAGATTGTGTTGTGGACTAAAAGAGTCTCAGGGTGCTTGTCTCGCCCGACTTAGACCTACGTCGTAGATCCCTTTCTAGTCAACTACAAACATTGATAAATTAATACGGGTATTAATAAGTATCAATAATGATAGTAGGCAGCTGAAGAAGTGGAGCCGATGTGCAGCAGCAACAATCTCGTTCCTCAAACCTGAGATTTGAACCCCAGATGCCCGCTTTTGTTGCTTTTGCGGTGTTGCTTATTATGCATTTTATTTAATTCTTTTTAAGTTTCGATAAGGTGATGTTGATGTGATTTTCCGCGAAAATATATGTTGTGCTTCAGCTTTCTTTGAACTACTTGATTCATTTAGAAACTGGAACTTAATGTCTATTGTTCTCAGGGGTAGGTAGGGTTTGGTAATTAAATCTGAAAGTCCAAATAGCGTTATTTATTCAGTGGCGATCAGCCACAGATCAACCTCCCCAACTATAGCTCTTGCTATGACACATTTTCTCATTGCATATTCTATATCACTAACCTTTTCAATCGACAAGGATAACACGAAAATCACCTTTCATTTCTCTCTTCTATGTCAAGCTATAATCGTATAATGCCGAATACCTGGACAATCCAACCTAACAAACATTGTGTCATACGACGAATGAGATTTTTCAAATACCCCTTGACTGCTAATTCTAGTAAAACCGAAAGCTTTCTCAACATAATCTCCTCGTCCTTTTATATATCTAGGACCACACTCTTCAACTTATTATTCCTGTTTCGTGAATTGCTGTGTAATTTGACAGGAAATGGCTGCTATTTCTACGTGAGGGGTCACATGAACCCCACTAAAAAAACTCGTATATAATGATACATACATAACATTATATATTGCTAATTCCGTAGCTTCATTGATGCTACATTCTTTTTTCTTCATTTACAGTGAATACTTATGAACCGACCTTTGATCAATTTGAACAAGACATTGTGACCGATATAGATGGAAAATGGATACAGCAAGTTCAAGCTACCGACCAAGATTTCGAAACAACATGCAGCAGTCAACTGCCATGTGATTGTGCTAATATAAGCTACAGCATCCTGAATGGCAATCTGGAATCGACGTTTATGATTGATCCCGACACCGGCATCATCTCCTTGGTAAATGGAGCAAGACGATCCAAAGATACTAGGTAAGGTGCTACACGTCTGCCTTCATTTCATGTACAGATATATCTCGGACAGAAAAGAAAAACAAAAACAAAATTATACCACATTAACACACGCACACGCACGCACACAAAGGCACACATATAATCGCACTCTGTATGCTCGATCAGAAATGGCCTGTAGCTAAGCAACTTAAGATAATAAGAGCAACAACAACAATTTGCAGTATTTAGTTCCGCCTCTTTGCATTATGAATTTGAAAAAATCATCGAACTCGAACAAACCATTCTACCATCCGAGAAAGCTATTTATCCACTACACCACATCAGTAGATTTTGTGGGTTTGTGCATGCGCTGGGGAGTGTTTGTGCAACTCGGGCGGAATAAATATTACATGGAATTTTTTTTTACGTGCTGATTAAAATATACAATAATATTCATCAGACAAACATATAAATATACACGCGGGTACAAACACAATATGTGTGCGAGTGCTGGTATGTGTGTACGCGCGCGCGAACACACACACATATATACATATAAATATCTATATATCTATTTCCCTCTCCCTCTCTTTCTTTCTCTCTCTCTCTCTCTCTCTCTCGCTCTCTCTCTCTCTCTCTCTCTTTCTCTCTCTCTCTCTCTCTCTATATATATATATATATATATATATATACATATACACGCACACACACGCTCAAATACACACATACACTCACATACATATATGTATGTATATATATATATATATATATAAATGTAAATATCTATTCATCTATTCTCCCTCTCTCTCTGTCTCCGTCTCTGTGTGTGTGTGTCTGTGTGCGTGTATGTGTGTAATTTGTTCTGGATTCGTCTACCCTTTGAAGGGTCATATTTTCCACATCCCGCAGGATGCACAAAGCCTCTCTACTCACCAAGCAGGCTTGGTAGCGTTGCCGGTTTAGGCATTGTTGATAACGTGAATCGGGTTGTGCTGAGTTACATGTTAACAGTAGCACTCAATAACGACACTTGTGGAGATTCCGTATAGTTTTAATGCTGCAAAGTTGAGAAGACATTGGTGAAATCTAGGCTGTACCTGGTGTCAAGCAGTGGAATCGATCTTGGGATGCCATGTAGTTGAAAAGCGAATTCCTTAACTAAACAACCATAGCTACACTATCATATCATGAAATCATATTAAAAGACAATCTATATCATTCTTTGAAATATTTGACCTTTCGCCAACGGTGTCTTTCGCTAGGTACCACCTTGAAATAGCAGCCAGAAATCCCAACAAAGAATATGGAGATGTTTCCAGGGAAACGTCCTCAGTAACTGCCCTTCACATTCTCTTACCAGGCAAGAAAGAAAATAACGAAAATCAACCTGAACATCATCTATCACGTCGTAAAAGGGTAAGCAATCCAGAATTTGCATTCTGTATATATCCGTCACCCTTTAGGCTTTCAAATATGAAACATATTTTAATGTTTCACGCCATAAGAGGGTAAACAGTCCAGAATCTGAATGCCATATATATATCCATCTCCCACTACCTTTTAAATATAGAACGTGTTTGAATATTGCTTCAATGGGTAACTTCCTTGTCAAGGAGTTTGTTCAAGAAGACATGACCTAACATCTCTAACAACGTGATACCAATGTACGGGCGCAAGCTTTTTTGCTAGTAGAATACAAACGGAGAGGTTAATGCTTAAATATATCCTCTTACCACCATCCCGATTTTGTACACGTGGTCAAAGCCCTTCACTCCTTCACTCACAACAGCAGGCTCCATGGAACTAACACTCAAAGGGGATTTGGTAACTGCCATAAACAGCTGCAGTACTGTAAAACTGACGAGCGGTCAGTTACCTAAGATTATAATCCTTTCTTATTTTGGCACAAGGCCAGCAATTTTGAGATGTAGAAAAGTTGATTACATCAACCACATTCTCGACTGATGTTATCGACCCCGAAAGGATGAAAGGCAAAGTCGATCGCGTCAACATTTGAACTCAGATCGTAAAGTTGGAAAGAATGTCGCTAAGCCTTAACATAAGTTATTGAAACGATTGATGAAAATTACCCAGAGGCGCCACCTGTACGAAAACAATGAAACAAGTTAGCGCCATATTTAAAGTAGCGAGAAGCTCATTAGGTAGAGACTAGAGTGTAAGGTTCATTATAGTAAAGTCGTGGGTTCGTTTCTTGGATTGGGAAACGAGTTATGTCCTTGAATAAGGCACTTCATTTCCTATCCCTTCAACTAACATTTTAACCACGTAATAAATATAATGTTCTCCTTACTTCACATCCTTAACACTTCTCTCCCTCTTTCTTTTTCTCTTTCTCTCTCTCGCTCTTTGCCTTTCCTGTCAACTAATCACGTGACAGCGTAACGCATTTCGACCTTAGCACACTAATTTATATTAGATGAGGTGAAGAGCAGAAAACATTAGCTCAATGACTAATATTATTTTAATCTGATTTCTGTGAGTACAAGCAACAACTACTGGTATGTTTCGGTTTTAAAACGGTATGTGTTTATTAAAATACAGATTATATAAATATTTATCTTTATGCTAATAATTCTTTCTCATCGCATCGATATTATCGATTAGACCAACTGCAATCGCAACCTCCTCAACTGGTTTTCTGTCATATCTGGACATTCACAACTTCCGTTCACCATGAACGGAAAATCCGTATCTACTGTCGGCTCTCACAAAGACTAGCTTTTGGTCCTCAAATAATCCTTTACTCTCTACTCTTCATCTCAACTCAACACCACAACCTTTCTTCGTCTATCCGAACTTATTTTTACTCTCACCTGCCTCTCCTTCCCCGGCGTGTTTTATCAATAAACTACTATTGTGGACCCGGGGACAGAGATTGGTTTCGTTTGCTCAGTTCATCGAGCTTTCCCTAAACTTCTCCGTCGCTACATTGTCGCTGGTGTTTCATGTAGAGACCAAAGTCCTGTTGCTGAGATTGCTTTCCTCTACAATTTCCACTCATCTTTGGAATATATCTGTACTGCCATCGATAGCTCCAGTTACCTTCCTCGATATCCCCACCATTATTGATAACCCACACGTTTCCATCTCACTTCATTATAAACATATCCGCTCACCCTTCCATCTCAATTCTTTCTCTTCTCGTCCAAACTAAAACTGACATCTTTCAACCTTTTCGATGATGTCGTAACAACTTGGATTTTCTTTCAAACTCTTTGGAAATGCAGTATTACTTCCTAACACGCCGTTACCCTGTAGCATTAGTCAACTCTGCGCTCTGTACTCCAGCGAGCCCAGGCCATTAATAAAAATTTGGCACTTTCGCACCAAGTTCGTACTCGCAAAAACAAATTTCTTTTGCCGCAGATCCTTCACCTGTCCGCCTCGCCTCTTCAACTAATTATCCTCCGCAACTTCCATTTCTTTCCATTTAAATTCTTATGATTTCCTCATCTAATTCTCCTTTCCTTCAAAGGTTGCGTAACCTGCAAAACTCTTGTGTTAGATGCTCCCACTTCTGGATATATTCATGCCCTCACTTTAAATATTCGTCTCTAATAGTATTCTCCCAGTTGCTCATAAAATTCATTTTCGTGCCTTTCCCAAGTGTGATTGTATCTCTACAACCCACATATACAGCGTATCCATATCGCTGTCTATTTTAATGAAACAAAAATTAATTTTAAAAATGAAAGGTTAGTAAAACTATATAGTTTTAAGTGAAGGATTCGATGTGACGGTCGTCGGTATTCTTGCATAGCTCAAATGGTTTAGTAGCATTCCGAAACACATCATGAAGCATTTGCATAATTACTTTATCTGCTGGTGTTCCGTATTACCATTGATCAACTCCGACCTTTTCTGCTTCCGTTCTCTGCCGTGTTCATCACATTCCAGTGAGATCAACAAGTGTTGAAACACAATCATTGTAGGGAGGATGCGTGGATGATGGATTTTCCACTTAATTCTATTAAGACCTTCTGCAATCAAACTAATTATCAAGGCATTCTTGTCAAGACCAAACAATAAATCTATAAATTAGATTATCGAATGACCCCTACCTATTTTTAAAGATGATATGATGGGATATCATGGAAATTTTGCTGTAATTTCTCAGACAACGACTGACCATATACAGGCTACCTCGTCTAGTTTCTCTGGAAAGCCTCGCGTGTTACAAAGAACGAACTAATAACTATAAAACAAAACAATAATGTCTTCGGAATTATTTAAAAAAAATTAATTTAATTATCGATATATTTTTCAATGAAAGTAACCACTACAAATATACATTTTGGAAATAAAAAGCGAAAATAGAAGTAAAATCAATGGTTGATATGTATATTTTGATATATATATTTATATATATATATATATATATATATATATATATATATATATTAAAACAGCTACAGGTATGTTTCAAATGCTAAATTTGTAGAAGAGAAAATGCCGCACATCTGGACGTGTTACGTCAAATCATTTGTTTATATTTTTAATCATTTAATTACTTAATATTTTTTTCTCTACTTCTAGTTTGCACCCGCAAACCCCATACCAGCAAACACCACTTTTGAACTGAAGCAGGTGGGTCCGGCAACGACACATGTTGAAAAAGGTATGGCGCTTGCCTTTGAACTCTACCTACATTTCGCAGTAGGGACTACTGATTTGTTGGTGGAAATCTTCACACCGGTTAACCAAACTGAAGTGTTCACATTGTGTAACCCTGCCATTGACCATGTCGGTTCTAATATCGAATTTGATAAGAAACCACCTACAATAGACAAGAGTGAATCAACGGGTGTGGTAAGAATTTGACAATTCTATACTTTTATAGTGTTTCCTTGTATGTATTTGGTGAGGTTATTTCTCCTTGATGCCCCAATAGACATTTTAATGTATGTGTGTGTGTATGTATATATATGTATGTATATATATTTTAATTTCAATATTTATATTTGCATGTCTGGGCAGCACATATATGTATGAGTGTCTGTGCATCAGTGTACCCGAGCTTGTGTACATGTATAAATATTATAAAAAGCAACTGTTAAACCAGCCGGCTTAATTGGACAGCTACCACTGTTAATCGAATAAAAAGAACTGCCACACAGTCAATGTGAATACCCGCTAAAATTTAGTCTGCATACAGAGGAAAATTGTAAAACTGCTTAAGTATTCCTGAATAAATTATTTTGAAGTTTATTTTCAACATATTTTCTTTCTTCATATTTATAACCACGTGAAAAACAAAACAAAAAAACCCCTGCGTTTTTGTATATGTATGTGTATGCCACCTCCTACGAACAGAATAGGATCACAGGAGCACAAAGAAAACGTGAGTTGCGCAAGTCCAAGCCATCTCCTTGCCTTCATTCCCACCTGACCTGCGGTAGAATTTTACGAGTATGCTTCGATCTGGTTCGGCATACTCGGATGCACTATGACCCATCTTCTTCTCCCATGTGATGCCTTCGTTATCGTCGACAACAATGGATGGACATTTATAATAATAATAATAATAATGGTAATAATAATAATAATAATGATAATAATAATAATTATTATTATTATCATTATTATTATTTTCTCTTTATCACAGTTGTTGTCGGAGCTCCTGGAGTCCTGCATGCGTAGCGGGTTTACTACCTGTAGCCTACGGTACCATGCTATTCGTTCTTTTCAGCTATTTAATACTCCCCTGATTATTCTGGCCGTGCCAAGGAGGCAAACGTTTTGTAACAGTTCTACTGGGCACTCTATTCCAATTTCCTTTATGTTCTTCTTGATGCCTTCTGATACTGTTCCCAAAGACCAAATAAGAGTTGGCACTACTTTACCCTTCTTCATTTTCCATAGCCGGGCTATTTCGTACTTAAGAGGGTTGTATCATTTTTAATATTTACTTTTAACCTGCATGTTTGTCCCAGTCACTTACTGAGACACACCCAGCGTCCTAGGGCGAGTGAAAGATAAGAGATGTTACAGTATGACTGAAAGCTTGGGGAGGGCAAGTGGCAGGGGCAGTAGCGAAATAGCTTCATGTAATACAACACATACATTTAAATTCATGGCGTTTTCTAAGGATGTGGGCGGTACTTGTCAGTGCAATCTTTTAGATTTCTCTGAGACATGGTTCTCCTGGGATCTTACCTAGATGTTTCTGACATCCCTTTCTTGACATACCTAGGGCATCCACAATAACAGGAGCAGTTCTCATTTTAAGATGCCACATCTTTTGGATTTCCGTTTCCAAGTCATTAACTTTACTTAATTTGTTAAATTTCTTTATAAATATATTTTTATTGGTAGGAACACTTACATCTATTAGTCTACAAATATTTTCTTCCCTGTCTTTAATGACTATCTCTGGTCGATTAGCCTGGATTGTTCTGTCGGTGTTATTATTGTTGTTGTTGCTGTTATTATCATCATTATTACTATTATTATTATTATTATTATTATTATTATTATTATTATTGCAGTAGTGCAATTTTCTGTATATTATATATATTTGTAAGTCCTGGTGTTTTTGTTATGTATTTGTCTGAGTATTTTTTAATTTTTTATTATTATTATTATTATTATTGATCAGTAGTTTTATTTTTATAACGTGCTTTCACTTCACTACCGAGCGCAGCTCCGTGTGCCTTGGGTATGTGCTGTGGTTTGCTGTGATGCTCTTATGGTTACTGTATTGAAAGTGTTTTGCGTAGAATGTGTGCAGTACCCAGTAGTGCAATTTTCTGTATGTTATATATATTTGTAAGTCCTGGTGTTTTTGTTATGTATTTGTCTGAATATCGAGGTCTATATTTACATTATTTTTCTTCCATATTTTATATGTATGTGTTGTTGCGTTTTCGTTTTTTGAGTAGAGCACTGCTGTGAAATAGGCGTGT
>NC_068991.1:78805789-78808887 GCF_001194135.2 Octopus bimaculoides
ACCGAGAGCCGGATTCATAAGATAGAATCGTACTACGAAACTATTTAGCTTTGCATTATGCTTACGTCAAAATAAAACTCCTCGTGAAAGAATTGTTGCAATACCAGATAAACCATTCCTCTACTTTAATTTTTTTTTTTTTATACGCCACACTTAAGTTTTCATTCATCACTGGATACTTTCGGATAGGAATTGTGGATTACCAAAGATGATGGGTGACTTAGCTGTCTACTTTGTGTGTACTTCCGTCTTGCCAGTTCCCGACATGCTTCACTTTAATCTAACTTGATCCCCCATTGATTCCTTGTAATCAAAACTATCATGTATATGAACTGTGTGAAATTGTTGATAAGTGAGATTAATAGTTATTTTATTTTCAATGATTTTATTCCAATTACTACATTTACTTTCAGTTCAATGCAACCCCTGCTTCGTTTACTCTAACTGGACCTTCTGAAGTTAGTGTGGACGCCTCAGCTTTGTTTAAGCTGAAGTTAAACCTTCCTATTTTAGCAAACGAAATAAAAATTGATGTGTTCCCTCCTCTGAATGTATCATCCGTAATGACTGTATGTAACATAAGAGTTACAGGATATGGCCGTAATTTTGAGTGTTTAAACACATCGAGTATAGCAAGTAGTCTCACTGAATCTGAAATAGATTCGGGGTATTCAAGAGGACATCTGGATATGGGATACATCACCAATTCAAGTACGTATATGATGACTTTTTATTTTTTTAGCTATAAAGAAGTTTAAAAGATCGGAAGGAAAAAAAT
The DNA here is from genome assembly GCF_001194135.2 of Octopus bimaculoides. Taxonomy (NCBI): domain Eukaryota; kingdom Metazoa; phylum Mollusca; class Cephalopoda; order Octopoda; family Octopodidae; genus Octopus; species Octopus bimaculoides. The sequence continues at coordinate 78,806,568 of NC_068991.1, forward strand.
AAATATCATGTTGTTGACATCATAAGTGTCTTATAAACTTTCAAGAGAACGTGAAATAAATATCTTTTGGTATAGCGTATCTCGAAGCAGTCTCGTGAAGGTGTAAACACTAGCATGTAAAGACTGCCTTCGACTTTTTCTCTCCAAAATGATTTTTCATTCCAATATTTGCATGCTGTTGTTTATTTCTTTTATGTGTACACTTCGAGATGTACTGTTAAAAAAATGGGAGATTGCCTGTATTGATTCCGTATATTCTTCGGAAAATGTAAGTGAAACAAACGTCTCTAGAATGAAGCGTTGGACAATGCAATAACGCCTCGTAACATCACTCGCTAAAGCTTCTCTAATGTTAACAGGATGCAAAGTTAGCTTGTTTACCATATTTTTCGCCCCCACCTCTCTCTCTCTATCTCTCACTATCTATCGATCGATTTATCTATCTATCTATCTATCTATCTATCTATCTATCTATCTATCTATCTATCCATCTATCTATCTATCTGTATGTCTGTCTGTCTGTATGTCTGTATGTCTGTCTCTGTCTCTTTGTCAAACAAATTATGTAAGCAATGCTTGCACTATATATTTGGCAACTATTTCGTTAGTTTGTAATATTGGATCCGTACCATACCACGTCCATGACTAGGCGAACTCCTCATTCTCCAAAACAGAGCTGTCACTGGCCAGCGAGTATGATTTGATAACAAACACCGTGCTTTCGTTAATTGTTTTTCGATTCCAACGTAGTCGCGGTCAGGCAGTGAAAACCTCTCAGCCTCTTCATCCTTCAAAGACAGAAGATGAAACTACTGGAAGGAAAGAGGACTGCATCAGTAGAGAGCAAGTACGTACTCATTTTCAGCTATGTAGAGGGGAAAAAATATGAACTGAAATGTGTTGATCAAGCATGCAACACGCTATCCGGTTCCAGAATCAAACCCGTGGCCTTACAATCATCCTCAGCAGAAAATGAACTGAAGCAGAATGCTGTTGCAGCTCCCCCCTCCGGCTATCACTTTCTCGGTGTCCCACTGGCTCAAGGACTGCAGGACCAATAGCATATCTATATCTGATCGCAACTATAAAGACACCTAAAACAATCGGTGCAAGCGCGATATGGGCTGCCAAGCTATACTCACTAATGACGACTGTTAAGCTTCATTTTAGTCAGGGGAGAAAGCTTGTGCTATTTGCACGTGGTATCTAGCAACGGCGCACATCCCAGATCCATCTACTTGCAAAATTAACTTCTTTGCCCTAAACACATTAACACAATAGATCGAGTTGAATATTTGGAGTATTGACTAATAACCGCTTAACCGTGTATAATGTACATTTGAAACAGACCACCAAAACCAATCAGATTATGTTTCGCCGCAGCGGGCTAATAAGACCAGACCACTTAAGGGATTATCACCACATAGCAACAGACCAGATACGTCACTGCCATCGATATTTAATTCACTATCATTAATTAAAATTTCTAGGTTATCACCCCCGTGTATTTTTAAATCCGTATTAGTGAATTAAAATCTGATTATTCTAATCTCTAAAGATGAGATTTTAGTTCAATTAAAATTTCTTGGCTTCTTGAATCAAATATGTCAGCGCAGAAAACACATAGTATATATATTAATATGTTTGATTAAGAAAAATGAACTTGATTGAAATGCTTTCTTTGCGAATAAAATATACTGAGCTTCGTTGGGATGTGATCATCAACACATTATTATGATTTTTGATACATTAACCATTAAGCTAGCATGATTTGATTTTCCTTTTATTTTTTTTTTTACATTGAAGGGATTAAACACAGTTCTACATCTTTTCCTTTTCAGTGGTACGATCAAATGCGCATGATAGTAATGAAGACTATTTTGATGTAGAGTTTACATTGAATACGTTTAATGACACATCTTTAATTGGCAAAACGGTATACGTCGGTGCTGCTGTTATGATGGGACCTGATTATATCTGGACATCTCGGAAACCAATTCAAATAAAAGCAATTCAGCCATTCACAATTGTAAGATTAAAATTCATTGTATTTCATTATGCTAAAAATACTCAGGCACAACCGCATAACACACACACACACACACACACACACACCCACACACACACACACACACACACACACACACACACACTCACACCAACACACACATAAACGTATCTCAGAATTATATACATACATGCATATCTATCTATCTATCTATCTAATTATTTACATATCTGTCAAATCTTTTTATCATTTCTCCTTCATTCCCTAACTATCCGTGTGTGTGTGTGTGTGTGTGTGTGTGTGTGTGTGTGT
>NC_068991.1:78808959-78811566 GCF_001194135.2 Octopus bimaculoides
ATATACACCAGAAAAAGAAGAAAAATAAGCACAACCAACAGGTGAAGCACCCATTACAAGAACCAACACCAACCATACAAACCGCTGTAGTCAGCTTCCGACATTAAAGATTACTACAATTTCGGCAAATTATACATGAATACATAGCATAAACATAACATACCTAATCTGCGTATAAGCAGTTCATTTTGGTGCAGGAACCAAGTGTTGTTCTACTGAAGTGTTTGTGTACGTGTGTATGATTTTTCTTTGAGTTTAATTTAAGTTTTCCTTGAGAGAATTCAAGCCGGCTGCTAACAAAGCAAGACTACATTTTCAGTTAGTTGGTGAGCGGGTGGAAGTGTCGATGCATACACCCAAGTGTGTGTATCTATTCCCATAAGAATCTCACATGGAGAATTTGCGGAATGTCTTACTAATCTTCACCGTGCCACTATTAGATTGGATTTGGAGAATCTGCGTCAGTTTCTGTTATTCTTTCTCCACGAAGCCAAATATTTCTAAGTTTTCGTGCAAATTTGTTGGTACATAACCTAATGCACCTATGATGATAGGGACAAATAAGAATTCATGGTCAAACTACAAAAGTTCCACATTAATTCGCCATAGATGTTCTTATTTTCCTGGACTTTTCATTGTACATTTACATCAGCTGGGGAGCTGACTTTCACAAAAGTGTTTGACTTCTGTCCCCTGTCCCACAGAACAAAATCAGGTCTTTTATGTTTGCACCGAAATGATGCTTTTATTGGAGTGTCACACCAGTATTCCTTGTTTTTAAAGGTATGAGTACCTGCTGGTTGGGACATGAAGTATACATGTGTGTATGTATGTATGTATGTATGTATGTATGTATGTATGTATGCATGCATGTATGAAAACAAAGAACTAATGCAGCAGGCTTTTTAAAATGTGAAGAGAAAATTAACAATGTGTGACATTTTTCAACTGAACCAGCCATTTAGAGAGGAAAAATAGTGTTTAAATTCGTTATGAGAAATTTCAACTACGTTTCGTGGTTTGTTACCTCAACAGCTCTTTTTTAGGATTCAGTGGTTAAGGACATTATCAGAAAGAATTACGTCCGATTTCGACCCTTACTCATTTACTGTCTTCGACGTGGCGGCACTGCTACCTTTAGGAGTTGTCTTCAGCTCTGATGTTGAGTGCGTTTCTTTCTGTTTTCTTTGGCCCCCTTTTTTTTAATCTTTTCACATAGTGGTTTTATCCCTTCCCTTTCCTCTTCCTTTGCACTCCTCCGTTTGGGTCTTAGTTTTTCTTTTCTTCTTTTTTTTCATTTCCTTGCGATCTGTCTTTCTTTGCCGATGATTCTCCATTCCCTGTTGTTTCAAGTACAAATGTTTTCTCTCCTTCATGATAGATTATATTAACCAAGTTCTCGAGCTTTTTTTCCGTTGTTCCCTTTGAATTTGATGGTCATTCTTGCTACCACGTCGTCGAATTTCTTATAGCTCACTGCATCATTTATTTTCAGCCACTTAACCTATGGCTTCTTCACGCCTATCTCTTTTCCTGGCTGTTGCGTTTCATCTGTGGAATAACCTTCGCTACGGTTTCTTTCCAGGGGTTCTGGCCACACGTCTTCTAGTTTTTCAACCCGCACTTTCTTCTGACACACATTTCCTTGGTGAATTCTAAGCCCGATGTAACTAGAAAACCATTTTACATGAGTAGTAAAAGAGATGTTTATTTGCTGAACTTTTAAATCTTTTGTCATTTATATATGTATATATATATATATATATATATATGTTTTTTTAAATATATATGTTTTTTAGGCACAAACCATTCAATCTGAAATCAAAGGAGGGAAACTAACAGTACGCGCCAATGAACCAGCCATCACTTTCCTTCATCTTTTCATTCAGAATGAAGGAGTATCTAGCATTGCTATCAAATTGAACTTACCATCAAATTCTATGTCATCGTTTGAAATTTGCAGCTTATCTACAGTAAGCACCGGAATCAACATACCTTGTATTAAACAGAAGCAAACATTCTATCACATTGCGGAAAGCGAAGCAATTTTGAATCTTGGAACAGTAGAGGCATTCACAACAGGCAATAACACATATAATGAAATTATAATACAACTGGTAGTTAAACCTAGAGAAACTATTGCAAAAGGAACTTACGCTATAAATGTAGAAGTAACGTCAGAATCAACGACTACCAATACCACACAGTTGACTTATAACGTTAGTGTTTTCAACGACTCCACTACAGCAGTAAGAATCAATTTTTGTATATACCATTAACTGTTTTAACATTTCTTTTCACGGAAACTTGAATTAACAAAATTAAAATGTTTATTATGTGAGTATATACGAGAGGTGTATGAAAAGTCTTGAGCCTCAAAAAGAAAAAAAAATACATGGTACAACACTTCTGATGAAGGTATAAGACTTCAAGGCTCAAAACGTTTCATACACCCCTCGTATATCTAAACGCACATACCCACCCAAGCGTACATACACCCACATATATATTATATAAGTATATACGGTGCCCCAGCTTGGCCACAGCCTCAGAGTTGAAACATGTATTAGAATAAAATACATACATACATATATATATATATATATA
>NC_068991.1:78813545-78814751 GCF_001194135.2 Octopus bimaculoides
TATATATATATATATATATATATATATATATATGTGTGTGTGTGTTTTATATATATATATATATATGTATGTATGTATGTATGTATGTATCTATCTATCTCTATATATGTATATATGTGTATATATATATATGTATATAAAAATGTATATATATATATACTATATATATGGAAAATCAGTGTGTTTGTTTGTAGAGCTGTTATCTAACTCCTCCTACATCGTTTTATTGATTTTGATGAAACTTGACACGTGTATAGCACTCATGTCTGGAAACCTGGTAACATACTTGTATTGTTGAAAAAATTGATAATACGACCCCCGGAAGGGACCTTTATATTTACCTCATATAACTAATTTTTTTAAACACCCAAGGGAAATAACCCATACCGTTGTGCGCAGTATTTTTTAAACACTTAAGGGAAATAATCCAATTCATTGTTTATGTTCGATTACTTTGAATATTGATTTCTTTGTGTGTTCAACTTCTAATTTTTGCAGACAATATCACTTTTTTACTTTATTTGACACGTGAGTAGAGCTTATGTCTGGAAACCTCGTGACATACTTAGATTGTTGAAAAATATCGATAATAGGGCCCATCCAATGGATCCTCCTATCTACCACGTATTACTAATATTTCATTTAAACAACCCAAGGGAAATAACCCATTTCACCTGCAGTTTTTAGCGATGCGATCATTATTTGATTCTCACGATCAGCCGACCTAATTCTGTATTTCACTACTCACATGCTAAACATTATTATTGCACTTCCTTAATTTGAATCTCTTCATTCATACATTTCAATTTGAATGCCCATTACTCCGATAATTCTGCATTTTTACAGTCACACTTTCTCCATGACAGTAGATAAATTTTTTTTTTCCATAACGTATTTGTAGTAGCCGCAGGCATAACGTGCATTCGATCCTCGATTGTCGAATTTCACTTAACACTTCAACAACGCCTTTCTCAAGGTAAAACAATAGTTTTTTCTGAACGACAACCTCTCTCGCCAACCACCGAAAATCTCTCCCTCCTCCAGCTGACAGTTTTTGTAAATTTTCGCGACGGGAAATACAACTTTTGTGGCAGTTATAATGAAATTGCTTTCTTATTTCAGAGTATTAAGGCGTTTCAGTAGAACATCATTGCCCCCGGGAATTACCGGGTACACCAGCTAGTATATATATATATATATATATAT
>NC_068991.1:78815350-78816761 GCF_001194135.2 Octopus bimaculoides
AAATTCCTCATTATTGATAAATGTTTTAACGGCAAAAGCACATTATACACCATTCCATACCGCAAAGGGGACTATTAAAAACATCCCGTTACGCAGCTCGAAAACACTATCATATTATGCCTATCTTTACTCACGTCACATTCATAGTCACGTGGTGGCGGTGCAATGGCTCAGTGGTTAAGGCGTCGTGAGTGTTTATTGAGCGAAAACACCTAAAAGCTGCACGAGGCTCCGGCAGGGGGGTTAGGTGGCGAACCCTGTTGTACTCTTTCACTACAACTTTCTCTTGCTCTTTCTTCCTGTTTCTGTTGTACCTGTATTTCAAAGGGTCAGCCTTGTCACCCTCCGTGTCACGCTGAATCTCCCCGAGAACTACGTTAAGGGATCGCGTGTCTGTGGACTGCTCAGTCACTTGCACGTTAATATCACGAGCAGGCTTCCGTTGATTGGATCAACTGGAATCCTCGTCGTCGTAGGCGACGGAGTACCATGAATAGTCACGTGACACATAACAGGTTTTTCTGACTCACTCTGTTTTTAAATAATTATTTCATCTCATTTGATATATTTTAATTAATCTCCGTTTTATTTGTAGAATGATACTTATAAACCAACAAGTACAATAAGCGTACAGAACGACAGACAGACAATTTTTCAAGGAGAAAGTACAAAGGTTTCTGTAAATATCACTTTCCCGGAGGCAACAACAATCCCTGTGTTAGAAATTGAGTCGTTCGCGGTGGAGGCAAATGGAAAGTACCTGTTTTCTCTTTGCAAAGCAGAGATTGCGTGGGTCGGAAGAAATATACAATGTCTGAATTTAACGAGGACCCAGGAACTGATGGAATTCGTACCGAAGTAACTACTTATTTTCGATCGTCTTCGTTTTCATTGTCACCATCGTCATCGTCATCGTCGTCACCATCATCATCATCATCACCATCACCATCATCACCATCACCATCACCATCACCATCGCCACCACCACCATCAACATCATCATCATCATCATCATAATCATCATCATCATTATCATCTTCTTTCAGGCCAGCACCTATGAACAATCACCAAAGATCTCTGGTTTAACAGTGCTATCGAAAAGCATTCCCTGTTCAGGATAAGCTCTACAGGCACGGTTCGAGACACACCGGACCGACTTGCCTGAGATGCGGCCAGAGCGACGAAACCGTTCTGCACGCACTCGTGCAGTGTCCAACCATTTCGGACCTGTGGGCTTATGCCGAACGGCTGCTGTCGCGCGTGGGACGAGTCCGCCTTTCGGCCGAGTCTATCGGGAAAATTGCCCCACCACCTTCTTTCAAAGAGTAAGGCAAGACAGTCGTCATCGTACTGGTGGCCATGGTGAAAGAATGTGTGTGGTGGACTCGAGCGAAAGGATTAGAAACAAACA